>NW_027507741.1:38770-76785 GCF_037356315.1 Lithobates pipiens
CCCATCTTTCTTCAAGTGCCTCCGTATTGTGCATCTTGAAACAGCCACACCTCATGTTTTCGGAGAGTCCTGTATTTCACTGGAAGTTATTTGTGGGTTTTTCTTTGCATCTCAAACAATTTTTCTGGCAGTTGTGGCTGAATTTTTAGTTGGTCTACCTGACCGTGGTTTGGTTTCAACAGAACCGCTCATTTTTAACTTCTTGATTAGCGTTTGAACACTGCGGATTGGCATTTTCATTCTTTGGCTCTCTTTTTCTATCCCTTTCCTGTTTTATACAGTTCAACTACCTTTTCTCGCAGATCATTTACCGTATATACTCGAGTATAGGCCGACCCGAATATAAACCGAGGCCCCCAATTTACCCCAAAAAAACTGGGAAACTTATTGACTCGTGTATAAGCCGAGGGTGAGACATGCCTGTCCATCCCTGTGTGTCCGTCCATCCCTGTGTGTCCGTCCATCCCTGTGTGTCCGTCCATCCCTGTGTGTCCGTCCGTCCATCCCTGTGTGTGTGTGTCCATCCATCCCTGTGTGTGTGTGTCCATCCATCCCTGTGTGTGTGTGTCCATCCATCCCTGTGTGTGTGTGTCCATCCATCCCTGTGTGTGTGTGTCCATCCATCCCTGTGTGCGTGTGTCCATCCATGCCTGTGTGTGCGTGTGTCCATCCATGCCTGTGTGTGCGTGTGTCCATCCATGCCTGTGTGTGCGTGTGTCCATCCATGCCTGTGTGTGCGTGTCCATCCATGCCTGTGTGTGCGTGTCCATCCATGCCTGTGTGTGCGTGTCCATCCATGCCTGTGTGTGCGTGTCCATCCATGCCTGTGTGTGCGTGTCCATCCATGCCTGTGTGTGCGTGTCCATCCATGCCTGTGTGTGCGTGTCCATCCATGCCTGTGTGTGCGTGTCCATCCATGCCTGTGTGTGCGTGTCCATCCATGCCTGTGTGTGCGTGTCCATCCATGCCTGTGTGTGCGTGTCCATCCATGCCTGTGTGTGCGTGTCCATCCATGCCTGTGTGTGCGTGTCCATCCATGCCTGTGTGTGCGTGTCCATCCATGCCTGTGTGTGCGTGTCCATCCATGCCTGTGTGTGCGTGTCCATCCATGCCTGTGTGTGCGTGTCCATCCATGCCTGTGTGTGCGTGTCCATCCATGCCTGTGTGTGCGTGTCCATCCATGCCTGTGTGTGCGTGTCCATCCATGCCTGTGTGTGCGTGTCCATCCATGCCTGTGTGTGCGTGTCCATCCATGCCTGTGTGTGCGTGTGTCCATCCATGCCTGTGTGTGCGTGTGTCCATCCATGCCTGTGTGTGCGTGTGTCCATCCATGCCTGTGTGTGCGTGTGTCCATCCATGCCTGTGTGTGCGTGTGTCCATCCATGCCTGTGTGTGCGTGTGTCCATCCATGCCTGTGTGTGTGTGTGTCCATCCATGCCTGTGTGTGTGTGTCCATCCATGCCTGTGTGTGTGTCCATCCATGCCTGTGTGTGTGTCCATCCATCCCTGTGTGTGTGTCCATCCATCCCTGTGTGTGTGTCCATCCATCCCTGTGTGTGTGTCCATCCATCCCTGTGTGTGTGTCCATCCATCCCTGTGTGTGTGTCCATCCATCCCTGTGTGTGTGTCCATCCATCCCTGTGTGTGTGTCCATCCATCCCTGTGTGTGTGTCCATCCATCCCTGTGTGTGTGTCCGTGCAGCCTTGTGTGTCCAGCCTACCTGTGTCCCGAGCCTCCGTCCCGTCCCGAGCCTCCGTCCTTCTGCCATGCCAGGATCGCCGCTCTTCGTCGGCGCCTCGGCGGCCATTCCACTGTTCAAAAGCCGCGCCTCCGTCTGTGATAGGCGGAACACTCAATTTCCCAGCAGTCTGTGTTCCGCCTATCACAGACATCCTCTCATCCTCGTCCGTAGTATGAGGATGAGCGGATGTCCGTGATAGGCGGACCACTGACTGCTGGGAAATTGAGTGTTCCGCCTATCACAGACGGAGGCGCGGCTTTTGAATAGTAGAATGGCCGCCGTCTGTCTGCTCGACACGCTGATCGGGCAGGCAGACGGCGATGACTCGAGTATAAGCCGATGGGGGCACTTTCAGCCTCAAAAAAGAGGCTGAAAATCTCGGCTTATACTCGAGTATATACGGTAACAATTCTTTTGCTTTCCTCATGACTCAGAATCCAGAAACATTAGTGCAGCACTGGGTGAAAGATGCAAGGGTCTGTCAGGAGTCCAGAAACTCATTGACCTTTTAGGCCGGGTCCACACTGGTACGACACGACAGTCATATCACTTTGGATCTGACTTTGTCCTGCGACATGAAGTTCGACATGTGCTCCCTCCTGAACCGTACTAGGGCGCACGCCCTCAACATGGGGGTGCGCGCTTTTGGGCAGAGGGGCCCTGCCCTCACACCCCAAAGCACCTTGTCCCCATGATGTTGAGGACAAGCGCCTCTTCCCAACAACCCTGGCCGTTTGTTGTCGGGATCTGCAGGCGGGGGCTTATCGGAATCTGGAAGCCCCCTTTAAGAAGGGGGCCCCCACCCTATGTGAAGGAGTATGAGGTACATTGTACCTCTACCCATTCAGCTAAAAAAAGTGCCAAAAATAAAATAAAAACACATTACACAGGTTTAGGAGATATTCCAGTTGCATGCAGCCGCTTCCCTATTCCCGGGAAGAAGACTCTGACATCATTGCAACTCCGGTCACTCACAACACCAGAGCCACAAACCCGTAAGAAATGCCGAGGGCAAGATGTCAGCTCCCTCAGCATGGACAGGGCACCAATATGGGGGCTTCCATCTAAGGTAAGCATTTCATAATGACCTAGTATGCAGTGTTAAAGGGGGCTTCCAGATTCTGATAAGACCCCTGCCTGAAGACCCCGACAACCAACGCCCAGTGTTGTCGGGAAGAGGCCCTTGTCCTCATCAACATGCGGACAAGGTGCTTTGGGGTGGGGGGTGCAGAGGCCCCCTGCCTCAATGCACCCCCCCCCCCCATGTTGAAGGCACGTGGCCTGGTACAGTTCAGGAAGGGGGGGGGGGGGCGCTCGCTCATCCCCACCCTCTTTCCTGACCTGCCGGGCTGAGTGCTCGGATAAGGGTGTGGTGTGGATTTTGGGAGGGACCCCCAACGCCGTTTTTCTTGGCATGGAGGTTCCCCTGAAAATCCATACCCGACCAAAGGGCCTGGTATGCTCTTGGAGGAAGAACCCATGCAGTTTTTTTTTTTTTTAATTTAGCGTGGAGTTGCCCTTAAAGATCCTCAGAGCACAAGTCGCATGCCAAGGTTGGGTCAGTTAAGATGGCGATCCGACTTTGATCCGATTTCAGAGATATTTAAGGGGCTGAAGTAGGATTAAATTCGGACCAAAGTAGTGCAGGGAGCATTTTCAAAGTCGGACCGACTTGTATTGAACCAGTTAAGATGGCTCCCATAGGGAAAGATTGATTTTCACACGTCATGCGACATGAGTTCCCAATGTCTGAGTTTTCAATACCAGTGTGAACCCCGCCTTATACACACACTAATTACAAGCAAACAGATCACAGGTGAGGACGGTTACCTTTAATAGCCATTCAAACCCCTTTGTGTCAACTTGTGTGCATGTTATCAGGCCAAAAGCACCAGGGTATGTAAACTTTTGATCAGGATCATTTGGGTAGTTTCTGTTGTCATTATAATTTAAAAAGAGTAAACACAGTTGATTGATAATAAACGGCTTCAGCCGAACACTAACCATGAGTGAAAGAAAAGTTTTTGTGTTATTCATATTCTCAGAAAAACGGGCAAGAAATCAAATTCTGCCAGGGTATGTAAACTTATGAGCATAAGTGTGTGTGATATATATATTTTAGCAGGGACCCTAGAGAATAAAATGGCGAACTATGCAATTTTTTTTATGTCACATGGTATTTGTACAGTGGTTTTCCAAACGCAACTTTTTTGGCAAAAATACACTTTAATGTATTTTAATGCAAAAAAATAATATCTATAACTTAATTTTTTGGTAAAATATAAAAGATGATGTTACGCCGAGTAAAAAGATACCCAACGTGTAACACTTTAAAATTGTGCACGCTCGTGGGATGGTGACAAACTACGACACTTAAAAATCTCCATAGGCGACGCTTTAAATTTTTTAGTACAGGTTACCTGTTCAGAGTTACAGAAGAGGTCTAGTGCTACAATTTTTGCTCTCGCTCTAATGTTCGCCGTGATACCTCACATGTGTGGTGCCAACAACGTTTACATATGCGACTTACGCATGCGTTCGCTTCTGCATGAGAATACTGAGGGATGAGGGTGCTTTAATTTTATTTATTTTTTATTTGTAAAATTTTTTTGATCACTTTTATTCCTATTACAAGGGATGCAAACATCCCTTGTAATAGAAATAAGCGATGACAGGTCCTCTTCATGGAGAGATCTGAGGTCTAAAAGACCCAAATCTCTCCTGTACTTTTAAACACAAAAGATAAAAAATAAAAACATTTTTTTTTTTTTAAATGTGATCTTTTGCTTTTTAAAAAAAAAAAAAAAGCAAAAAACACACAATTGTTTACTTCGGTCCTAGACGTCGCTCCAGTCCACCAAGATCATAGAGGCGATCAGAGACAATTTATGGCCAGACACGCGGCCAGACAGATTGTTTCCCAAATGTGCCGGTAAAAACTGTAATGCCGCGTACACACGATCGGAATTCCGGCCAGAAAAAGACCGATGAGAGCTTTTCATCGGAAAATGCGACCGTGTGTATGCTCCATCGGAATTTAGCTGTCAGAATTTCCGCCAGCCAAAAATTGATAGCATGTTCTCAATTTTCCAGACGAAAAAACTTTCTATCGGTAATTCCGATCCTGTGTATGCAACTCCGACACGCCAAAAATCACGTATGCTCAGATTCAACTACGAGACGGAAGCTATTGGCTACTGGCTATTGAACTTCCTTTTTCTAGTCCCGTCGTACGTGTTGTACGTCACCTCGTTCTAAACGATCAGAATTTGGTGTGACCGTGTGTAGGCAAGACAACTTGAGCCGAATTCCGTCGGGAAAACCATCCGAACTTTTTCGAGAATTCCGATTGTGTGTACGCGGCATAAGACTAAGAAACACACGGGGGGGGGGGGGAAGGGTTGGGCTTGGTGGCCACCCTTCCCGCTGCTTCTGAAAGCGATCCAACGGCTAAGAAATCACCAGTTAAAAAATACCGGAGTTATGGCGGATAGCTTCAGCCATAATCCCAGTAAACCGCTTGCAAACCACCACTGTATATGTATTGCTGGTCGGCAAGTGGTTGCAACAGTGATTCTCAACCAGGGTTCCTCCAGAGGTTGTAGGGGTTCCTTCAGCATTGGGCAATTTCTGCCTCTCAGGTAAGTTCACACTCACACCATTGATCTTTTTAGCTCTCTGTAAGGAGATAATTCTTCCCAATGACCACAAGTGTAAGGACCATTCTTCCCACTGACCATCACACTAATGTATCAGGAGTTGTAGATTTCTAATTTTTAGCAGGGGTTCCCCGACACCAGAGAACTATTTCAAGGGTTCCTCTGTGTTGAGAAAGGCTGGGTTACAATATACCCGTGACCTGAATGAGCCTTGTAGCCTAATTTCTTGCATTTTGGGAGTTCATATAAATATTGAGGGTAGTACAGAGATATTTGGTTGGATATGTAGGTCAGGCTCTGATCTGTCACACAATTTTACATTTTTCAAAGCCCTCTTCTCTGATCGTATGTAAAGCCATGAGAATAAACACTCAACCACCACCCCCAATTAATGTGGCGGTCTAGGAGACGGAAACTCACTTTATCCGGAAGATTGCCGTCAGCCAGGAGCAGAAACCCTGGAAGAAAAAAAACAAAAAACACACAAAGTCATCCTCACTCCGAGTCACAACTGGACCGCACAAAGATCGTTATCGCTGGATGTCATAAAGACCCAATGTAACCCTCACACCTCTACTGGGATCCAAGGCCAGGTCCTCTCCACAGCGTGCAGCACCGGAACTCTTGGGTTCAGGACTGCGGTTAGAAATCAGGGAGGCCCGTACAGCCTAGCTGGCAGGAACAGTGAACCAAACCCAACAGGCGGCTCCCAGCCTCATGAACAAACCACTTATTCATGCAACTAGAAAACCTGCATGAATAAGACCTTAAGTATGTTTTGATGAATTATTTTTCACAACATTTTTTTTACATTTTTTGTGAGGTTTGGTGAAATATCAGGGGTCTAAACAGACACACACAGTCTCACTGTTGAGGCAGAGAGAGGACGCAGGTTCCTCAAAAACCGCTAGCTGCAAACTGAATGAACAGGAAGTTTTCTATACAGAGGCTCCCCGTTCATAAACTGAAGCACTTGTAAACACAGGGAGGGCCATGGGGGATTGGTTCCAGTAACTGCGCCCACACCTACTTCTCTAGGCCCCCCCCCCATGAACTTATGGGGCCTGTGCCCCATACAGGAGGGCAGGTGCTACCACCTTATCAGCAAGCCTTTCTTGGGTTTTACCCAGAGTGCTAGCCTCATGAAGAAGATTGCTGTTCACATAAATAGCTAAAGTGTCAGCATGTTCCGCAGTGAGTCTTAAGTCTTCTGTGCCAAATAACCCAACCCTTCTGCCGATTCAGTGTCTTTGTGCCACCTGCATCCCATGTCTGCAACGTGCACTGTCTCTCCAAGTGTGCCCTGTGTCCCCCCCCCCCCATGACTCCTGTGCCTTGGCGCAGCCTTCGGTATGCTCCTCAGTTGCCTGGACTGCTATGCTCCACCATCAGTAGCCTCTTCAATCGGACGTGATTTTTAATCACATCCGATAAAAATGTTGTTCAACTGTAGGGCTTTACTGCCCCTCAACCACTAGAGTGAATGAGCCCCAAGACCTAATAGAGAAGGAGTCTCTAAACTTTCTAAATAAAGGGCCAGTTTACTGTCCTTCAAACTTTAGGGGGGCTGGACTGTGGACAGTGGGAGAAGAAAATGTCCTGGCGCAATGCCCCATCCCTGGTGCCAGTGGGTGGAGAAATAGTGGCCCCCACCTTTGGCGCCATTGGGGGGGGGGGGATAGTGCCCCCACCGTTGGCACCATTGGGGGGGGGGATAGTGCCCCCCACCCTTGGCGCCATTGGGGGGATAGTACCCCCCACCCTTGGCGGGATAGTACCCCCCCACCCTTGGCGCCATTGGGGGGATAGTACCCCCCACCCTTGGCGCCATTGGGGGGATAGTACCCCCCACCCTTGGCGCCATTGGGGGGATAGTACCCCCCACCCTTGGCGCCATTGGGGGGATAGTACCCCCCACCGGTGGTGCCAGTGGGGGGGGGGGAATAGTGCCTCCCACCAGTGGTACCAGTGGGTGGGGAAAGTGCCCCCACCGGTGGCGCCAGTGGGGGGGATAGTGCCCCCCACCGGTGGCCCAACTGGTGGCCTTAGTGGGGGGGGGGAGAATAGTGCTCCATCATTGATGTCAGTAAAAGGGGGGGGGGGGTAAATAGTGGCCCATGTTGCTGACAAATGATACAAGCAAGCAAAAGGCTTTACCCAGCCCCCCAGGCTGCAATTTGGAGACCACCGTCATAGAGGCTTCATTATAGTCATGACATTTTCAACATTTAAAAATGTGCAGTTTCATTAAAATAACCCCTGGTGATCTTGCCATGGAGGGAATTGTTCAGGCATTTCCTGTTATTGGGCGACAACATTCTGTCTCCCAATTGCGCTCCTGTGTTGTCACCCTGGCTTCCAATGGAGATTACATAAGGCCATTTCAATGCCTAGTATGCAGGCATGGCCTACTGTTGTCACCATCAGGAAACCCGCTCTGAGAATTGCCATGCAGCTAACACTAGAGTGAATGCAAACAGGTAGTGGCTGCAAAAAGGCTGGAGGGAATTAGCAGCATTGAGATGTGGCAAAGGATGAAAAAAAAAAAAAAAAAAGTGAAAAGGCTTTTTTTTATATATAAATAAAAGTGCACACAGAAAAACGTCCCCACTTATAAAAGAGCCGTACTCACATTGTCTCTTTGGTCAAAGTCCACCGAGCTGGACACGGAGGTCAGTCGCTCGTAGCGGTCATGGCTCTCGGAGTGCATGGCCGAGGCCACACTATAACAAAGAACAAAAAGACATCAGCAAGAAATACTAATGTGTGTGCAGAGAGGAAAGGGTTAAATCACTCAGAAAACTGCAGATTAAAATCAGAACCAGAACTGTGTGCAGGAAGGAGGACCCCTGTATGATGTCATAATACAATATATACAATAGGTGAGAGAGGGGGAGAGAGAAGAATGGAGGAGAGATGGAGAGACACTCTGCATGCATCCAAAGATCGGGTTAGAGAGAACCGCAGCTGCGGAAAAAAAATAATCAAGTCCTTATTAGTGAGGAAAAGCAACACACAGACAGGGAACATACTATTCTCGCTCCACCCGGGAAATTTGCATCCGTCTCTGCCTGGGTACAGGAACACAAAAACACAAGACACGTTACATGGCACAATGACCAACACACGGCACGTCCCTAATGGGGGAGAGGGGGGGTCACCCCCAACAGCAAGAGGAGAATAAAATACATACACTATATGGCCAAAAGTATGTGAACCCCCAAATGATGGAGTTCGGGAGTTTCCAGTGAAGTTTATGGTTAATGCTCCGTATACAAAAGACATTGTTACCAGAAGGTCAGAGGAGCACAATCGGCTACAATTTGGTGAAGACCCTTTTCTGTTCCACCATGACTGTGGTTCAAATTGACTGGTCTGCACAGAGCCCTGACCTCCTCCCTATTGAGCACCTTTGGGAGAAATTGGATTACTGATGGTGAGCCAGGTCTTCTCATCCAATATCACCTTACACATGGGGATGCAATTCCACAGACACCCTCTGTAGAGAGGTACAGTATATCACAAAAGTGAGTACACCCCTTACATTTTTGTAAATCTTTCCTTCTACCTTTTCATGTGACAACACTGAAGAAATGACACTTGTCTACAATGTAAAGTAGTGAGTGTACAGCTTGTATAACAGTGTACATTTTCTGTTACCGCAAAATCCCCTCCTTTATTTGATACATTTGCTAGCAGTTTTTAAAAGACCTTTTTTCTGACACTTTTTAAACAGCATTTTTTTTTACCTCTTTCTTCCTGCCAAATTAGGGGAGGGGTTAATTGTGCACAGGTGTATAAAAGGTAGTTATACAAACTCCTCCAGGAGCTTGCTCCCTGATGGTGTCTTGCATGTGGATTTTGTGAACACAAGTGGAGAGTTAACAACCAGGAGTTGAAAACAGGAGTTAAGACAGGAGTCTCTAACCTCTATCCTACATCCATCCTCCCCTCCATTTTAAAGATCTCACTGCAAGGGGCAACCAGACAGCTTTCCAGAAACGTCAGGCTGACAGCAAGCCAGATTCACTGGAACCAGAGTGTTTAACAGGGACCACCGCAGCCAGGTAAGCGCGCACCTCCACCCCCCCCCCCCCCTCAGTGATTGTTCCAGGGACTCCGTCCGACCGCCTACGGGGGTCAGGAAGGAATTTTTGCCCCACTGGTGCGTTTGGCTGCTACTGTCAGGGGTTTTTTCGCCTTCCTCTGGAACAATCAGGAACAACCATAGGTTAGCATACCCCTACCTCCGGCCTCCTTTCCATTTTTTACGATATCCTAGGACGACTATTCCAGATCACAGCCAGACTTCTTTTCTGAGCAGAGACCTTCACCTTAAGTAAAGGTAGCTGGAACAGCCAGCAACAGAATACAACAACTCCTTCCGCATCCATACAGGCATCCCCTGATCAACTTGCGCGCTAATAGCCTCAAGCACGGCGGCAAGTCTGATACCTAGCCCCACCTCAGGATCAATACCCTGATCAGGATCATCATCTTAGGCCCATAGTACCATCAACAGCATCCACAAACCATGTGCTACTTCAAACACTCAGCTGAAGTTCTGCACAGACTAAGGAACATCAACACCACATTGCCATCTTCCATACAAAAAATACTTCAAAGAGAACAACTATTAAAAACCGGACGACAAGCAGCTCCCAACCACAGGAAGACATCTACTCGACCACTACAATTAGATTGCGCCTTGATTAGCGCCAGGTCTGCAGTCAAACATAGACTGGAAGTACACGACTTCATCATCGAGAACAATGTAGACTGCCTCTTCATCACCGAAAGCTGGTTAACCTCTGACTGCAACACCATCCTCACCGAATTGGTGCCGGAAAACTACAGGATCCTAACCGAACACCGGATAGGGAAAAAAGGAGGAGGCCTAGCAGTGATCTTTAAAGGTCACCTGGATCTCACTAAACCATCATCTCAGAACTCAGTGCCTTTTATGGAAACCCTGACGCTACATCTTCAACCAACACCCCATGACACCACTCATATTCTACTGTGCTACAGACCACCGGGACCAAAGTCCAATCTTCTTTCACCCCTCACGGAATCCTTTGCAATGCACACCCTAAAATTCAAAAATTTCCTGGCACTCAGAGATTTCAACCTTTGGGCAAATGAGCCTAAAGACCCCATTGCGACTGCCTGCATCAATCAACTAGAAGAACTGGGTCTACAGCAACTGATAAAGACTCCCACGCATGGGTCAGGACACACCCTGGACCTCATTTTCAAACAGAACATCAACGTCAACATACTCGACAACATAACTCTGCCATGGACGGATCACCACGCCATCAAATTCAAAATCGCTACCAACATCACCAACGCAAAACGGAAACCTGCAACAACGCACTGGACCAGATCGCATAAAAAACTGTACTCCGAAGCCTTCAAAACCACTCTGTCCAAAAAGATAACTACAATAAACTTAAACCACTCTACGGAGGAAACACTCAACTCCCTGAACAAGGCATTACTGCAATCAGCAGACTCGGTAGCACCAAAACCCAGGGCTCTCATCAGGAAGAAAAATGCTGGATGGTTTAATAGCTCCCTCTCCGTACTAAAGCAAGAACGCAGAAGAGCGGAAAGAACATGGAGAAGAAATCCCACCGAGGAAAACCTATTTAACTACAAAGGTCTGACAGAGAATTATCGGAAAGCAATCTTCAAAGCCAAAAAGGACCACTTCTCATATACAATCTCAACGGCCACAAACCAACCACGGGAACTGTTTAAACTGGTTAATCCATCAATGAATCCGGTGTGCCTAGAACCCCCAGAAAGCGAATCCCAGGATTACTGTGACAAACTGTCGGATTTTTTCATCGATAAAGTCAAAACCATCAGGGAAACAATTTGTCAGAAGAAAACATCCAACCTCAGCCAGCAAATACATAAAGAGGATGTCCGCACCAACATACCGCAACCGCCGAAATTTTCACTATCCCCAATTACCGTAGACACCCCAAAAAACATCATTAATAAACTGCGTGACAGTACCTCACCTATTGACATCATCCCCACAAAACTACTGAAAGAATGCTCCGACATCGTGGCTCCAACCATAACCCACCTCGTAAACCGATCATTCCATGAAGGGATTGTTCCCAGCATCCTCAAACAAGGCATCGTCAAACCTCTACTCAAGAAACCAAACCTGGACCCTCAGGATCCAAACAACCGTAGGCCAATTACAAGCCTCAAAACCATTTCTAAGATCATGGAGAAAGCTACATCAGCTACAACTTCACCTGGATACTCACAAACTCCTGGACCAGCTGCAATCAGGCTTCCGCCCGTGTCATGGAACAGAAACAGCGCTCCTCAAGATTTGGGATGACGCCCTCGAAGCAGCAGATGACGGAGAGCCGTGTCTCCTCGTACTGCTAGACCTAAGTGCAGCGTTTGATACAGTAGATCACAATACTCTACTCGTCCGCCTCACAGAAGTAGCCGGAGTCCAAGACATAGATCTCCATTGGTTCGCGTCCTTCCTAGGAAATCGGTCACAGACAGTGAAACTAGGAAAATTCCTCTCCGAAACTCGGGCAGTCACCTGCGGAGTCCCTCAAGGCTCTCCGTTGTCACCCGTTCTCTTCAACATTTACATTCGCCCACTCCTTCAAATCATCAGATGCTCAGATCTCGGCTTCCACTCTTACGCTGACGACACACAACTTTATTTCCGGATCAATGGAAAAAAAGATCACCAACAACAACTTGAAAACTGCCTCAAATCAATAGAGGACTAGATGACCACCAACTCCCTCCAGCTGAACCAATCAAAGACAGAGCTTCTTATCTTACACCCAAATCATAAGCCCGCAACCAAAACCTCCTGGTCTCCACCAACCGTCTTTGGGCAGACTATCTCCCCAAAGACCAAAGCGAAGAGTCTTGGGGTTATATTAGACACACAAACGTCAATGGATGCGCAAATAGGATCTGTAGTCAGTCGATCTCACCATCTGCTGTGCATGCTTTGCAGACTCATCCCTTTTATCCCAAAGAATGACAAAGCAGTGGTAGTTGGAACAATAATTAATTCACGACTGGACTACGCAAACTCGCTTTACATAGGATTACCACAATATCAACTTGCGCGATTACAACTGATCCAAAACACGGCGGCAAGGCTGATAACAGGAAAAAAACCCTGGGAATCCATCTCTCCTTCACTGAGGAGCTTACATTGGCTAACCGTAAAAAATCGGATCACGTTCAAGACCCTTTGCCTCACCCACAAATGCGTGCATAGAGAAGCTCCGCAATACCTAATGGAGAAAATAAATCATTACACACCAAACCGCAGTCTTCGATCAGCCAACAAAAACCTCCTCCTCATGCCCAAAGCCCGGTATAAATCCAAGGGGGATCGGAGATTCGCTGTCCAAGGGCCTCGGCTATGGAATGCTCTACCAATAAACATCCGCCTGGAAGAAAATCACCTGGCTTTTAGGAAAAAACTCAAGACCTTCCTCTTTTAGCAGATGATCAAAGCTCGCCACAGCGCCTAGAGGCGATTCAGTTCGCATTGTGCGCTATACAAGTATTTCATTCAAAATAACTCAACACACAGCCATTGATGTCTAAACCGCTGGCAACAAAAGTGAGTACACCCCTAAGGGAAAATGTCCAAATTGGGCCCAAAGTGTCAATATTTTGTGCGGCCGCCATTATTTTCCAGCACTGCCTTAACCCTCTTGGGCATGGAGGTCACCAGAGCTTCACAGGTTGGCACTGGACTCCCTCTTCCCCTCCTCCATGATGACATCACAGAGCTGGTGGATGTTGGAGACCTTGCGCTCCTCCACCTTCTGTTGGAGGATGTCCCACAGATGCTCAATAGGGTTTAGGTCTGGAGACATGCTTGGCCAGTCCATCACCTTTACCCACAGCTTCTTTAGCAAGGCAGTGGTCATCTTGGAGGTGTGTTTGGGTCGTTATGTTGGAATACTGCCCTGCAGCCCAGTCTCTGAAGGGAGGGGATCATGCTCTGCTTCAGTATGTCACAGTACATGTTGGCATTCATGGTTCCCTCAATGATCTGTAGCTCCTCAGTGCTGGCAGCACTCATGCAGCCCCAGACCATGACACTCCCACCACCATGCTTGACTGTAGACAAGACACACTTGTCTTTGTCCTCCTCACCTGGTTGCCGCCACACACGCCTGACACCATCTGACACCAAATAAGTTTATCTTGGTCTCATCAGACCACAGGACATGGTTCCAGTAATCCATGTCCTTAGTCTGCTTGTCTTCAGCAAACTGTTTGCAGGCTTTCTTGTGCATCATCTTTAGAAGAGGCTTCCTTCTGGGACGCCAGCCATAGAAACCAATTTGATGCAGCCTACGGCATATGGTCTGAGCACTGACAGGCTGACCCCCCCACCCTACAACCTCTGCAGCAATGCTGGCAGCACTCATACGTCTATTTCCCAAAGACAACCTCTGGATATGACGCTGAGCACGTGCACTCAACTTCTTTGGTTGACCATGGCGAGGTCTCTTCTAAGTGGAACCTGTTCTGTTAAACCGCTGTATGGTCTTTGTCACCGTGCTGCAGCTCAGTTTCAGGGTCTTAGCAATCTACTTATAGACTAGGCCAGTGATGGCGAACCTTGGCACCCCAGATGTTTTGGAACTACATTTCCCATGATGCTCATGCACTCTGCAGTGTATTTGAGCATCATGGGAAATGTAGTTCCAAAACGTCTGGGGTGCCAAGGTTCGCCATCACTGGCCTAGGCCATCTTTATGTAGAGCAACAATTTTTTTTTCAGATCTTCAGAGAGTTCTTTGCAATGAGGTGCCATGTTGAACCTCCAGTGACCAGTATGAGAGAGTGAGAGCGATAACACCAAATGTAACACACCTGCTCCCCATTCACAACTGAGACCTTGTAACACTAACGAGTCACATGACACCGGGGAGGGAAAATGGCTAATTGGGCCCAATTTGGACATTTTCACTTAGGGGTGTACTCACTTTTGCTGCCAGCGGTTTAGACATTAATGGCTGTGTGTTGAGTTAGTTTGAGGGGACAGCAAATGTACACTGTTATACAAGCTGTACACTCACTACTTTACATTGTAGACAAGTGTCATTTCTTCAGTGTTGTCACATGAAAAGATAGAAGAAACTATTTACAAAAATGTGAGGGGTGTACTCACTTTTGTGAGATACTGTACATCATCTCTTCATCCCGCTCTAATATTTCCCATAGAGCACCTCACTGGGTACCACCTTCAATGCAAGGTATAGAATGTCTCCGTTACTCCCCAATATCTCTGATCGAGCATCTCTCCTTAATGGCCTACCCTTACACAGGCTCCTCCCCCTTTCAGTCTATTATGAATGCTGCTGCTAGACTAATACACCTCACTAATCGTTCCGTGACTGCTGCTCCTCTCTGCCAATCCCTTCACTGGCTTCCCTTCCCCCACCGTAAAAAATTCAAAATACTAACCATAACATACAAGGCCATCCACAACATCGCCCCCCCATCTACATCACCAACCTCATCTGCAGATATCGCCCAAATCGTCCCCTCCACTCCTCCCGGGACCTCCTGCTCTCTAGATCCCTTGTTATCTCCTCTCATGCTCGTCTTCAGGACTTTTCCAGAGCCTCTCCCATCCTCTGGAACTCCCTGCCCCGGTATATCCGATCAGCCCCTAACCTGTCCACCTTTAGGAGATCCCTGAAAACTCACTTATTCAGGGAAGTCTATCCCACACCCACCCAACAACTGTCCCTGAGCCACCACCATCAAATAATTCCCTGCATCTATTACCTCTTGTACCACCCCCTACCTTTAGAATGTAAGCTCTACGAGTCGGGCCCTTCTGTATTGAACTGTATTGTAATTGTGCTGCCCCCCCCCGTGCATTGTAAAGTGCTGTGTAAACTGTTGGTCGCGTATAATAATAAATGTAGATTTGCCAAAAGTCTATAAGATTTCCAATCAGTCCTGCGCGGCTGGCGTGCGCGGGGACAACTCAAGGATTTCAAAGTACTGCTAGCACAGAGGGGGGAGGGGCGTGTTCTAATGAACGGCTGCAGTGTAAGCTGATCTCCCCTGCTCTTCAGATTTTCTCCAGCTGGGTGCCTCACCGGATGTTGTTGGTTTTATATGGGATTGTACAAGAAGAACATTTCTGAATCTTTTCTGCAAACCTCAATGGCCCAATGTCGTTTGCAGCTGGAAGCAATAAGTAACAACGAAAGAAAGCGAACATATACAAGTAGGCAGGCCGCAACGTGGCGACGGTCACACGTCTTACCTGTCGGCATCGGTGACGAGCGCCAACCGCCCATAGTCCCAGGCCACTTTCCTCAAGAAGGAGAAGACGAAGAGAAGGGCCTGGAGAGACACAACATGGGATTGTAAGGAGCTTCTCAACACGCCTCTGTACATGGAGAGGATCCAGAGAGACGACACACAATGCAGCTTTGTGACTCTCATCTCTGTCATTCTTTTTGGGAGCCCCACAGGGAGGTAATAAAGCTCAAAGAATTATCACCTCTCTCTGGCAACTAGGGCTGAAACAACTAATCGATTCATCGACAACTAATCGATAATGAAATGAATCGATTACAATTTTCATAATCGATTAATAGGCCAGTAGCATTATGGGGTTAAAGAGGAAGTAAACCCTGATGAGTTTACTTCCTCTTTGATTTCCTGCAAAGGTAAAGCATAATGGACTACTATGCATCGCATAGTACAACATAGTACATCGCATAGTACAACATAGTGCATCGCATAGTAGTCCATTATGTGTCACTTACCTGACACAGGAGCCAGCGAAGTCACCGCTGTCCCCTGTATTCCGGAGCATCCATCTTCTCGTGGGTCTCGCCGCTCCTCCGCTGTCATTCGTAGAAGCCGCGATGACGTCACTCCCGCGCATGCGCACGGGAGCCTCCACTCGCGGCATATCACCGTAGACAGCGGTGCCTGTGTTTTGGCAAATATCTCCTAAACCGTGTAGGTTTAGGAGATATTTCTTGGACCTACAGGTAAGCCTTAATCTAGGCTTACCTGTAGGTCAAAGTGGTTTGTAAAGGTGTACAACCACTTTAAAAAAAAAAAAACTAAAATGAGCCCTTTATAGTACAAAAAAGAGCAAATCGTTACTGTAAATATTACTTTCACAATTTTACAGTAAAAAAATAAATTAAAAAAAATGAACCCCTTACAGTCAGATCTTCTTTTTTCTACTATAAAGGGCTTGTTTTAGTTTTTTTTTAACCCCCATTATGTTACTAAACGTCTTTACACCCGATTCATATCTATGTGTTTATTGGTGCTTTTTGCAGAAACGCACTACAGTTCATTTACATGGTTTCCTATGGAACACGTTCACATCTGAAAGGGTCAGGGACTTTTAAAAATGCAAAACGGTGCTTTATTGGTTCAATATACTTCAATGGAGAAGCTGCAGAAAAGCATGTAACACATTTTTGCAGCAATTTGTGTTTTTTAATCTGCCCAAAAAGGCAAACTTCAGTAAAATCACGTGCACAAAAATCAAAAACGCACAGCAAAAAGCACTGCAGAAACAGATCAAAAGCAAACTGCGTAGGTGTGCACCGAGCCTTATGCTGGTCACACCGATCAATTTGCAGATGAGAATATTCAGACGAAAAATCTTTGTACATTCGCTGAATGAAAGAATTTTGTTTGAAATTTTCACTTGTTTTTAACATTCTGTTTTTAAAATGAATGTAATTTCTGAAGGAAAACCACAAACACTGTCTGAGAATTCCTTTGACTGAGAAGTTTTCTATTTCCAAATTTTCCCATCACTGTGGTTGAAAATGAACATCAATTTGACCCACTTTTTTTTTTTTTTTTTAAAGGTAATTAACCGATTAATCGAAACAATAATCGGCCAACTAATCGATTATGATATTAATCGGTAGTTGCAGCCCTACTGGCAACAGATACTTGCAAGAGCTCAATCAAGGAATAAACAGAATGCCAGGACAGTAAAACTGCAGATTTATACATACTTACGATTTAATATCTACTACCCCCCCTCACTTCTGTTTATGCCTATGCAGGCTCTTAAAGTTTAGAAAATTTTGTGCCAAAATTAAGAATACACAATCAGTTGTCTCCAGTTATCCATACTATATATATATATATATAAAAAAAAAAATATATATATATATATATATATATATATATATATATATATATATATATATATATATATATATATATATATATATATATATATATATATATATATATATATATATATATATATATATATATATATATATATATATATATATATAAACAAGTTACTGCCATGCCTCTCTTTGGCCACAAGAGGGCAGCATCATTGCTTCCATTACCAGCAAGCATAGCCGTGTATGGAACTTGCAGCCAGCATACAAAGTCACCCCATTAGTTTCTACATGAATGTCTCTGAAAACATTAGTTACAAGGACTCGGGTATGCACAGCCAGGCGCATGACCTGTCCTGTCAGTCCGCAGCAGGTTACGTGTGTGCATCCTGGCGGCTTGTGGTCTTCTGACCATGGCTGGTCACAGTGACTTTGAGGGTATTTATTTGCCTTCCTTTTTGATAGTTGGTGCTGTGCCTTTTTACCAGCTACCTTGTGCATCAGGTTGTTGTTCTAAATGCCCATGGCTGACCCGGAAACACCTGCCCTTCTCTCCAGCTTTTGTTGTCACCTCTTCCCATTCCTGCTATTTGCTTTGCCTGCCTAGACCTCTGCTTGGACCCCAAATTCTCTCTTGCCCGACGTCGGCTTCGGCCTCTAATTGGACCATCACTAATCTCTAACCTGCTTCGAACCTGACTGACCCCAACTGCTCTCATCTGCTGCTACCGCCGACCTCTACTTGGACCCCGATTGCTCTCTTGTCTACCGCCAGCCTCGACGTCTACTTGGACCCCGATTGCTCTCGTCTGCCGCCAGCCTCGACCTCTACTTGGACCCCGACTGCTCTTATCTGCCGCCAGTCTCAACTTCTACTTGGACCCAGATTGCTTTTTAGTCTGCTGCCAGCCTTAACCTCTATTAGGACTCCAATTGCTCCCTGCCGCCAGCCTCTACCTTTACTTGGACCCAGATTACTCTTTTGTCTGCTGCCAGCCTCGACCTCTACTTGGACCCCGATTGCTCTCATCTGCCACCAGCCTGAACCTCTAGTTGGACCAAGACTGCTCTCTTGTCTGCAGCCAGACTCAACCTCTACTTGGACCCCAATTGCTCTTTTATCTGCCGCCAGCTTTAACCTCTACTTGGACCCTGGTTGCTCTTGTTGGCAGCTAGCCTCAACCTCCAACTTTAACCATGACTAACCTTGCTTGCTACCTGCCTCGACCTACACATGGATCTTGTTTGCTTTGTCGTCTACCGCTAGCCTTGACCTCTAGTTGGACCCCGAGACTTTCTGGCAGCTGACGCTGTGTCATCTAACCAGCTTTTTTGTACACGAGACTGTTGTTCTGATTACCCAGATCACCTTACCATTCTTCTCTAGCCTTTGTTGTAGTCTGCGCCCGTTCCTGCTGCCTGTCTTTTCCTCTGATTGGACCCCGATAACCTCATGCCTGCCACCTGCCTCACCCACCGCCTGGATATTGACTACCTTCATGCCTGTTGTCTGCCCTGACCTCTTCGCAGGCAGCAAACTGCTTCCTCTTTGAATCTCCTGCTCCAGCAACCCCTTGCTCGGGCAAACCCCAACGGCTGCGGTGACAGCTAGAAGCAAAAATAGTCCAGGGGAAACAAAGGTCTCCGGCCCATCTCTCCTTGCAGAGTCCTCTTGTAAAGCTGTCACTTAGACGCCGCACTCGGGAGGAGCTGACGTCGCCTGTCAGGGGTGTCCCCCCTTAAAGAGGAAGTAAACTCTCCCACTCTAATGCTTCTCTTCATTTAATCCATTATAATAAGTAATTATCAGACTATAGCCACTGTAATCCAGCCCAAATCGCATATTACTTACTGTTTAAAACTTTAAAAAACTTGTTTCCAGGGGTTAGGCAGCGCCATCTTAAGTATTGTTTTCTGAGTCCACAGTGGAGTGCATTTCCGCCCTTACATTGAGCACTTCCTGTACTGTTAACCAAGCCTCCTTCTCAATCCAACGTTTCTATGGCAACCCTGCTTCCCTGTTCATAGCTGACTTCTTTTATTCCATAGTATTTACTTGTGCCGATGTCTAATGTTTCCCTTTGTAGTCTTATCAGCTTCGGCTGATAAGACTGCAGTAATGGCCAAGTTTACACTGCATGTCATGTCACATGGTGTGTAGGAGGAAGCTCTGAATGATTCTGAAGTCTCCTGGGAGTTCAGTGTTGTGTGCCGTAGGAAGTCCCGATTAGGGATGAGCTTCGTGTTCGAGTCGAACGTACGTTCGACTCGAACATTGGCTGTTCGGCGAATTCCGAACGTTTGGGCCGTTCGCGTCAAAATTCGAGTGACGCGCGCGCGGACCACAATGCACTGCGGTGGCGCAGTGCATTGCTGCCCCATGATTGGCCAAGCATGCACTGTGACCCCGCATGCTTGGCCAATCGCAGCGCCGGCAGCGAGGAGAGCCATGATTGGCCACAGGCATCCTGCCTGTGGCCAATCATAGCTCAGGCTGTGTAGTGCACGCCCCACACTATATAAGGCCGCCTTTGAGGCGGCCTCGTGTAGTGTGTTACTTAGCATCTGAAGCAGTGGGTGTTCTGTGTACCTTCAACACAGTACACACCAATCGTTTTTGGCTGATTTCCTATCTTGCTGCTGTGTAGTGGTTGTTGTCTGTGCCCTGACTGCAGTATACACCACTATATTCACCTCACCTATATAGCTAGTGATCTAGCTTTAACCACTTAACAACTGCCCATTGCCGATTAACGGCTTCAGGGCGGTTGTTTAACTCTGAGAGGCCGTTAATTAACGGCCTCCCAGAATTCTGCTCTCGCGTGCCCCGAGGTGTGCGCACTCGAGAGCATCCGTGACCGCCGGGTCGCATCACGGATCACGGTAAACGGCCGCTCATAGCGGCCGTTTACCACGTGATTGCTCCGTCAAATGATGGAGTGATCACTTGGAAACAAACCGGCGTCATGTTATGACGCCGGTTCCTCCCTCCCCTCTCTGTACCGATCGGTACAGCGGAGGGGAAAGAGATCGGTGTCAGCAGCGATGTGGGCTGCATCTGCAGTGCCCACATCGCTGCTCACCGAATTTAACCCCTCAATTCCCTGCCAATACTCTGCAATACCAGTGCATACTCTGCAGTACCAGTGAATACTCTGCAATACCCCGCCATTACTCTGCAGTGCAGTACCCCGCCATTACTCTGCAGTGCAGTACCCCGCCATTACTCTGCAGTACCCTGCCATTACTCTGCAGTACCCCCCAATACTCTGCAGTACAGTACCCTGCCATTACTCTGCAGTACCCCCCCAATACTCTGCAGTACCCCCCCAATACTCTGCAGTACCCCCCCAATACTCTGCAGTACCCCCCCAATACTCTGCAGTACCCCCCCAATACTCTGCAGTACCCCCCCAATACTCTGCAGTACCCCCCCAATACTCTGCAGTACCCCCCCAATACTCTGCAGTACCCCCCCAATACTCTGCAGTACCCTGCCATTACTCTGCAGTACCCTGCCATTACTCTGTAGTACCCCCCAATACTCTGCAGTACCCTGCTATTACTCTGTAATATCCTGCCATAAATTGCCATACCCAGCCATACTCGGTGATACCCTGAAATACCCAGCCATAGACGCCCCCCACCCCTCACCGCCCTCCGGTGCTTCTACCAACTCGCCAGTACGATCAAAGCCAGAATCTTTTTTTTTATTTTTTATTTCAGGCTTCCCAGCCTAGAGGTGAGATGTGGGGTCATATTGACCCCCAGATTTCACTGTAAAGAGGACCTGTCACCCCATATTCCTATTACAAGGGATGTTTACATTTCTTGTAATAGGAATAAAAGTGATCAAAAATATATTTTTGGGGAAAAAAATGTCAAACTAAAATAAAGTAAAATGAACAATAAAAAAATAAAATAAAAATTAAAGCGCCCATGTCCCCATGTGCTCGCATGTGCCACACATGTGAGGTATCGCCGAGAATGTTAGAGCGAGAGCAATAATTCTAGTCCTAGACCTCCTCTGCAACTCAAAACATGTAACCAGTAAAAAAAAAAATTAAAGCGTCGCCTATGGGGATTTTTTAAGTAGCGACGTTTGGCGCCATTCCACGGGCATGTGCAATTTTGAAGAGTGACATGTTTGATATCTATTTACTCAGCATAACTTCATCTTTCACTTTATGCACACATTGGGCTAACAAGTGGTTAATAATAGAGCTTGCAGTCAGTAGTGTTAGGAGATAGTGCGTGCTGTCTGCGTGCTCTGTACCCAGTACATACCGCTATAATATAGGGCAGGCCCCTACTTTCAAACATCCAACTTACAAACATCTCCTACTTGCAAACGCAAGGAGACAGCAGCAAGTGAGATGAAAAAAGATGGACGACAAAACAAATTATACAGGGGTGATAACCCTTCCCTATGTTTTCCAAAAAGCTTAAAAATAGTTTTTTTGACTGGAGCTACACTTTAAAAATGTACCAGTTGAAAATTACAAACAGATTCAACTTAACACAACAAACCTACACAGTCCCTGTCTTGTTTGCACCGCCTGTATACTGCTGTTCTGAGTATATAGGGCCTGGGGGCCACACGCATTTCCTTTTTTTAATATGGGTACGGGGTTCCCCTTAATATGCGTACAAGACCCAAATAGGCTGGTAATGGGCAGGGAGGGCTACCCATGCCATGTTTCTCAATAATTTTCAACCATATTGCAGGAACCAGATATAACATTAAAACCGCAAGCAGTTTTAAATGGTGTTATTTCCGTTTAATGTCATTTTGTGCAGGGACTGTTCTAAACACGGGAAACACGTGGCACTTCACAGGCATACTACAGACACCCCCCAGCCACCATATTTAAAGGAATATTTCACTTTTTTTTTTTCACTTTAATCGTCATTAAAATCACTGCTCCCGCCAAAACGGCAGTTTTTAAAACTTTTTTTTGCAGTGACCCATGTCCCCTGAGGCAGGAGGCAGGTCGCCAAACCCTTTTTAGGACAGTATCTTGCATATTAGCCGTTAAAATTAGCACTTTCCAATTCGAACGTTCGAGTCCCATAGACTTCAATGGGGTTCTAACGTTCGTACCGAAAGCGGGGGTCGTTCGCAAGTTCTGGTGCGAACCGAACCGGGGGGTGTTCGGCTCATCCCTAGTCCTGATAACAGATAGGGAAGCACATAGAGAGTGTGCCGTAAATCAGGGGAGATCTGGGCATGCTCAGTGACTTCATTCTAAAGAACAAAAAGGATTACAACAATATTAAGTAAGGAGATATCTACAAGCCGTGTTCATTAGGGGTTTTTTATGCTGATTTACATGGGACAAAGTTGTGGGGAGGGTTTACAACCACTTTAACACTAATCTTTATAACTGGCAGGGTCACGACAGTTTTTAAGGCAGGGAAAAAGGGGCAGCTACCCTGGGCCCCATCATTATTGTGGGGCCCAAAGCAGCTGCATCATACTTGCCAACTATCCTGGTTTAAATTCCCTTATCCCTTGAAGATTTAGTCCCATGCTGTGTCCCGATATCTCAATGTGAAGTTCTGTTACTAATGCTGCCGATCTTTGCTCTACATGATTCAGAATTAGCCAGTGTACTGCCTCCTAACTAATCCTATCCCACCCCACTGCCACTGATCCAAACGCCCCCTCCCCCAGCACTGCCACTGATCCCAACAGTCCTAGGATTCCTACCGTAGGAGTTTTCTGTCTATTGATGGGTCCCCTCACCTCCCCAGTCAATGGTGTGCATGCATTGAGGAGATGTGCTGTAACCTCTAGCAACCAATCATTGAGTGGTAAGGATATGCAGTAACCTCTAGGAACCAATCAGTGAGTGGTATAGATGTCTAGTAACCTCTAGCAACCAAGCAGTGAGCAGTATTGAGGTACAGTAATCTCTAACAACCAATCAACAAGCAAAAGTCATGTGCTGTAACCTCTAGAAAATAAACAGTGACCCATAATGTGTGCTGTAACCTCTAGCAGCCAGTCAGTGAGCGGTAATGATACACTGTAACCTCTGGCAACAAATGGCAATCGTTGCCTGATCTCATTCAGTAAACTGATTTGGAGTCTAGCTGCTATTTTGATGTATGTCTCAAAGCATGTGGAGAGCGAAATTGCATGTAGGGGGGCCCAAGAAAATGTTTGCCCAGGGTCCAATCAATCAATGTTAAAGACGGCCCTGGGCAGGGTACTGTACATAACTTTCTGAAAACATCACAGCGCCCGGCCTCAGTACTCCTCCCAAGAGCCCTCAGTCCTGATGCAAGCAGTAGGCTGGATTTTGGGAGGAGCTATGCAAATATCAAAAATGCATTGATGGGCGGATGTCAGTCTGCGGGAGTGGGCTGCATTTACATACAGACCATCCTAGGTAACATCCATATCTGATACCGAGCCTCCATGATTTAAAGAACTGAAATCCAATGAATAAAAGGGGGGGGGGGGGAGGGGGTGAGGGACAGTCAGGCTGGGGGAGGAAAGTGCTAGATGATGCTGGATATCCTGCAGCCAGGAAATAAGGCGGAGCTCTATCTGACCTGTTGCAGTTTCTAAAGCAAGTTGTGAGGAGCTCACAGTGTGCAGTGAAATCCAGGAAAGCAATTTCAGTCCAGGAGAGGATCCTGTACAACTGTGCAAGACTGAAGGGAAGGCCGGAGGTCAGATTTAAACTCCCATTATTATAATAAATAGATGAAGGTCGGGTGATATTCTTCTTTCTCCAATGGGTGAGTCATGTTGATCCTTCTGATGTCATAGAATGATGGGGGGGGGGGGGGCGATGGTGCTTGGTGACACCTCAATCAGCTGAAGAAGAGATGACATGGACCTGGCTGAGTAATAACCAGCAGCTGCTGCAGCAGAACGGTGACTCAGGTTCTGCCAGAGGAAACCGAAAGTTAGGTACATTACAGACTAGGGCTGCAACTAACGATTATTTTCATAAATCGATTAGTTGGCCGATTATTATTTCGATTAATCTGTTAATAACCTTAAAAAAAAAAAGTGTGGTGTATAATTTAGTAAATTTTGTAAAGTAAAAAAAAAAAAAATATTCTTAAATCTCTATGCAGTGGTAAATATAAATAACCAACTATATGGTTAGAAAGCAAAATCTCTAATCCACTCTGAGAACAACAGACAGAAGAGATATATACTATTAGAGGAGATCTTCCCTGAAAAAAAAAAAAAAATGTAATTTTAAAGAACGTTTTATTCGATTTTCTAATCGTTAGTGGGGGTCAAATTGATGTTAATTTTCAACCTCAGTGACGGGAAAATTTGGAAATGGGAAAACTGCTCGGTGAAAGGAATTTTTCAGACAGTGGATGATAAGGCTTGGTATGCAGTTTGCTTTTGATCTGTTTCTACTGTGCTTTTTGTTGTGCCTTTTGATTTTTGCTCATGTGATTTTGCTGCGATTTGAGTTTTGGCATTTTTTTTTTGGCCAATTTGTTGTTGGGCAGATTAAAAAAAAAAATAAAAAAAAAATAAAAAAAAAACACACAAATTGCCGCAAAACCCATTACAAGCTTTTCTGCAGCTTCTCCATTGAAGTACATTGAACCAAAAAAAAAAAATAATAATAATTGTTTTGCGTTAAAAAAAAAAAAAAAGTCCCTGACCGTTTCCAAATACACAGCGGCTGAAAAAAAGCAGAGATGTGAACGAACGTATCCCACAGGAAACCATGTAAATGATCTATGTGTCAAAAAAACACAAAGATGTGAACCAGGTCTAAGATGTTTAGTAACATAACGGGGGTTAAAAAAATAAATAAAATTAGCCCTTTATGCTACAACAAAAAGCAGATCATCACTACTGTAAGGGGTTCATTTTTTTTTTTTAACTGTAGAATTGTGAAAGTAATATTTACAGTAACGATTATTTGCTATTTTTGTACTTTAACCAGTTCCCGCCCGGCGCACGCCGATGTACGTCAGCAGAATGGCGCGGGCAGGCAAATGGGCGTACCCGTACGTCCCTTTAAATTTGCCGCCCTGCCATTCTGCCGACGTACATCGGCGTGCGCCAGTCAGGAACCGGCTAAAGTACAAAAATAGCAAATAATCATTACTGTAAATATTACAGTATTGCTGGTCGGGACCCCCGTGAGTCCGGTCATGGGTCCCGCGGACTCGATCGCCGCGGGCATACCCGCGATAGTCTCACGGAGCGGCTGAACGAGGAAATGCCGTTGTAAACAGCATCTCCCCATTCTGCCTAGCAACTAGTGACGCTGATCTCTGCTCCATGTGATTGGAGCAGAGATCAGTGTTCACTAAATTAAAGCTCAGCCCCCAACAGTTAGTAACACGCCCCTAGGAACACTTAACCCCTACACTGCCACCCACTGGTTAACCCCTTCACTGCCAGTGTCATTTACACAGGAATCACTGCATTTATATAGCACTGATTGCTGTATAAATGACAATGGTCCCAAAAATGTCCGATGTGTCCGCCACAATTTCGCAGTCACAATAAAAAAAATTAAAAAAAAAAACCCTGATCGCTGCCATTACTAGCAAAAAAAAAAAATATTGATAAAAATGCCATAAAACTGTCCCCTATTTTGTAAACGCTATAACTTTTGCGCAAACCAATCAATAATCTCTTATTGCGATTTTTTTAACCAAAGATATGTAGAAGAATACGGATCGACCTAAACTGAGGGAAAAAAAGATTTTTGGGGGATATTTATTATAACAAAAAGTAAAAAATAATGTTTTTTTTTCAAAATTGTCGCTCTATTTTTGTTTATAGTGCAAAAAATAAAAACCGCAGGGGTGATCAAATACCACCAAAAGAAAGCTCTGTTTGTGGGAAAAAAAGGACGTCAATTTTGTTTAGGAGCCACATCGCACGACCGCGCAATTGTCAGTTAAAGCGACGCAGCGCATGAATCGCAAAAAGTGGTCTGGTCTTTGACCACCAAAATGGTCCGGGGCTGAAGTGGATAAAGCGCTCATTTTAGTTTTTTTTAACCCCATTATGTTACTGGCTGATTAATCGATTATGAAAAGAGTAATCCATTCATTTCATAATCGATCAGTTGTTTCAGCCCTACTGTAGTGTGTTTCTGCAAAAAGCATCAAAAAACACAGAGGTGTGACCCAGGCCTGAGATGTTTAGTAACATAATGGGGGTTAAAAAAACTAAAATTAGTACAAAAAGAACAGATAATCGCTACTGTAAGGGGTTAAAGCGGGAGTTCCGCCGTTTTTTTTTTTTTTTTAAGCCAGCAGCTACAAATACTGCAGCTGCTGACTTTTAAAATAATGACACTTACCCGCCCAGCGCGCCCGCGATGTCGGCACCCAAAGCCGATCTCTCGATCATCTCTCGGGTGCTGCCGCCGCCATCTTGGGTATGGGGATCAGGAAGTGGAGCCTTGCTGATCCTGAAAGGTGCCAATTGTGGCGCCGGAGGGGGGGAGGGTTCCAATGAGTGGAAGCTCCACTTTAGGGTGGACCGCCGCTTTAATTTTTTACTATGGGACAGTGAAAGTAATATTTACAGTAGCGATTTTTTTTTTTTTTTTTTTTTTTTTTACTATAAAGGGCTAATTTTTTTTTTTTTTAACCCCATTATGTTAGTGGCCGATTAATCAATTATGAAAATAGTAATCAATTTCATAATCGATTAGTTGTCGATTAATCGATTAGTTGTTTCGACCTTAGACGTTTTACACACTGACGTTTTTACAGCAGCTTTTTTGAGCTTTTTTTTGCTGCTTAAGAAGGCAACTCCATGTTATTCAATGGGCTCATACACATCATGGCGTTTTTGAGCTGTAACAGGCATGGTCGTTTTTAAGCTCCAAAAAAAAAAAAAAAAAAACAACACACAAGGACCAGCACCTTCGGAGGCTCCAGCGCTAGAGCGGTTTTGACACCGAAAAAAAGCTCAAAACGCGCATTAACGATATACTGACGTTTTTTTGTAAATAGCAGAGGGATGTTATTTATTTATTTTTAAACGCGCCTTAGCGTTAACGCTTAAAAACAACGTTAAACGCGAATCGACGCCAAATCAAAATGCTAATAAAAACGCGTTTTTAACGCTGCTTTTTTCCCCAGGTGGTGTTACTAGCTTTACAGCCCGTTTTTTAAAACGTTCGTGTGTATGAGGCCTAATACTCAGGGGTCTCTGGTTATCACAGGATACTTTGGGGTCACTGAGCGGCAGGGGATGCTCGGGGGACACAGCATTGTCAGGGGTCACGGGGCGGCAGGGGGAGCTCAGCATTGTCAGGGGTCACGGGGCGGCAGGGGGAGCTCAGCATTGTCAGGGGTCACGGGGCGGCAGCATTGTCAGGGGTCACGGGGCGGCAGCATTGTCAGGGGTCACGGGGCGGCAGCATTGTCAGGGGTCACGGGGCGGCAGCATTGTCAGGGGTCACGGGGCGGCAGCATTGTCAGGGGTCACGGGGCGGCAGCATTGTCAGGGGTCACGGGGCGGCAGCATTGTCAGGGGTCACGGGGCGGCAGCATTGTCAGGGGTCACGGGGCGTCAGCATTGTCAGGGGTCACGGGGCGTCAGCATTGTCAGGGGTCACGGGGCGTCAGCATTGTCAGGGGTCACGGGGCGGCAGCATTGTCAGGGGTCACGGGGCGGCAGCATTGTCAGGGGTCACGGGGCGGCAGCATTGTCAGGGGTCACGGGGCGGCAGCATTGTCAGGGGTCACGGGGCGGCAGCATTGTCAGGGGTCACGGGGCGGCAGCATTGTCAGGGGTCACGGGGCGGCAGCATTGTCAGGGGTCACGGGGCGGCAGCATTGTCAGGGGTCACGGGGCGGCAGCATTGTCAGGGGTCACGGGGCGGCAGCATTGTCAGGGGTCACGGGGCGGCAGCATTGTCAGGGGTCACGGGGCGGCAGCATTGTCAGGGGTCACGGGGCGGCAGCATTGTCAGGGGTCACGGGGCGGCAGCATTGTCAGGGGTCACGGGGCGGCAGCATTGTCAGGGGTCACGGGGCGGCAGCTCAGCGCCGGGGCGGCAGGGGGAGCTCAGCGCCGGGGCGTCAGCGGCAGCTCAGCGCCGGGGCGTCAGCGGCAGCTCAGCGCCGGGGCGTCAGCGGCAGCTCAGCGCCGGGGCGTCAGCGGCAGCTCAGCGCCGGGGCGTCAGCGGCAGCTCAGCGCCGGGGCGTCAGCGGCAGCTCAGCGCCGGGGCGTCAGCGGCAGCTCAGCGCCGGGGCGTCAGCGGCAGCTCAGCGCCGGGGCGTCAGCGGCAGCTCAGCGCCGGGGCGGCAGGGGGAGCTCAGCGCCGGGGCGGCAGGGGGAGCTCAGCGCCGGGGCGGCAGGGGGAGCTCAGCGCCGGGGCGGCAGGGGGAGCTCAGCGCCGGGGCGTCAGCGGCAGGGGGAGCTCAGCGCCGGGGCGTCAGCGGCAGGGGGAGCTCAGCGCCGGGGCGTCAGCGGCAGGGGGAGCTCAGCGCCGGGGCGTCAGCGGCAGGGGGAGCTCAGCGCCGGGGCGTCAGCGGCAGGGGGAGCTCAGCGCCGGGGCGTCAGCGGCAGGGGGTGCTAAACATGGAAAACATGCTAAAGAATAAGAGGGAGGTTGCCCAACACAGAATCATGCGACAAGAGTGCCCAGTCCTTCCCAGAAGCCCTGAAAATAGCCCTCCCAGTCTCTCTCTCTGAAGCAGATTATCTAACATATAAAACAAAACTCGGCAGACATTCTGAGAGTCCAGTATCAGCGTTCCCCGGATCACATTTACAAGTCACTGGTTTTCATGATAGAGACTCACACCATCGGCATAAAGCACAGTGCTGCTAACTTACCAGAAAGCACATGAAGTCCAGAGCGAGGACAGTCGGCACCCCACCGAACGGCAGGCCCTGCAGCACGGTGCTGCGGATACGTGCGCTGTAGCAGTAGTCTCTTGTGCTTGTACCGGTGCCATTGCACTCGGCTCCGGCACAGGAAGAGGCAGAGGTAGTGCCCATGGAGGCCAGCGTGCCCAGGAAGAAGGGGGTCATGGTTCCTTTATCATTATTCACCCTGTGAGAGAAATACAAAGAAATCAGTAATTGGAATCATAATATGACAAGAGCGCTGCGCGTGAGACGGGAGCAGGAATACAAGCGATGCTTATAGCTGAACTCCGCCACACAAAATTTTCATTCAAATAGATTCCTTGTTGGCCGCAAAGGATATAAATTAAATTGAATTGTATTAAAAATACCTTTGCAAACCCATATATTACATTGTAAAATAGCAATGATATCATCACTGTGCAGAGAGCAGAGCTGTGGGAGGGACCCAGCAGGCTCCACCCACTACAGGCTGCTTGCAGAAAAAACGACAGGAGGGGGCGGAGACAAGACCAGTCAAGCTGCACAAGGAGAGCGAGCAGTAGTGAGCGGTCTTTATTACAGGAAGTCTCACACTGGATTACTGCACAGATCTGAAGAAATACACAAAGCTCACCGAGATTCATGAAGAATACACGATGGATGGATTTAGAGCAGGGATATGCAATTAGCGGACCTCCAGCTGTTGCAAAACTACAAGTCCCATCATGCCTCTGCCTCTGGGTGTCATGCTTGTGGCTGTCAGAGTCTTGCTATGCCTCATGGGACTTGTAGTTTATGCAATTAGCGGCCCTCCAGCTGTTGCAGATCTATGATTTAGAGGATATTGTTTTAGAACAGAGACCAGCTTTAATCAAAGCAAGCCACACATCAAAGATGAACTTGTTGGGATCTTGTGATTGGTCTGATGTTTACAGCGGCGATTCTCAACCTTTTTTCAGTCACTGCACCCTTTTAGTTTGCAAAATCGCACCCCCCCCCATCCCATCTAACCTAACATGTACTTATCAATGGGAAACCTGAGCCTAGGACAATGCACACAATCACCTTGATCAAATGAACTTCATATCTGAGTCCCTTCAAACAAGAGCCCCCCCACCCCCCCAATATCAGAGTCCTCTCAGGACATCAGAGCACCCCCTATACATGAGAGCCACCATCACAATAGAGTCCCCCATCATATCAGATAAACCCCCCCCCCACATTAGGAGGTCATCACATCAGATTATCTCCATTCGTTTAGATTTTCCTGTTAAATCAGAGTCTCCCATCACAGTTGAGGTCCCCCCCCCCCCAACATCGCATCAGAGGTCCCCCCCCCCCCAACATCGCATCAGAGGTCCCCCCCCAACATCGCATCAGAGGTCCCTCCCCCCCCAACATCGCATCAGAGGTCCCCCCCCCAACATCGCATCAGAGGTCCCCCCCCAACATCGCATCGGAGGTCCCCCCCCCCAACATCGCATCAGAGGCCCCCCCCCCCAACATCACATCAGAGGCCCCCCCCCAACATCGCATCAGAGGCCCCCCCCCCCCAACATCACATCAGAGGTCCCCCCTCCCCCAACATCACATCAGAGGCCCCCCCAACATCGCATCAGAGGTCCCCCCCCAACATCGCATCAGAGGTCTCCCCCAACATCACATCAGAGGCCCCCCCAACATCGCATCAGAGGTCTCCCCCAACATCGCATCAGAGGTCCCCCCCCCCCAACATCGCATCAGAGGTCTCCCCCCCCCAACATCGCATCAGAGGGCCCCCCCCCACATTACATCATCAGATTATCTCCATAGCATCAGAGGTCCCCCTTTCCATCGCATCAGAGGTCCCCCCCCCAACATCGCATCAGAGGCCCCCCCCCCCAACATCGCATCAGAGGCCCCCCCCAACATCGCATCAGAGGTCCCCCCCCCCCCCAACATCGCATCAGAGGTCCCCCTACATCGCATCAGAGGTCCCCCTACATCGCATCAGAGGTCCCCCTACATCGCATCAGAGGTCCCCCCCATCGCATCAGAGGTCCCCCCCATAACATAAGATCCCCCGCCCCCCATATCAGAGACCCCCATCCCCCAACACATCAGAGGACCCCCCCAATCACACCAGATTCTCCCAACCACAGGCTCTATTATTGGTTCTGGTACAGGGAAAACCGTTTCCTGTGCTCCCGGAACCCCGGCTGAGATACACCGGTCTATAGAGAGCAGCCGACTCTCCTGCCGGCCGTGTCCAAAGGAACGATGTGCAGGTGGGAGAACCAGAGGAGTCTCTATACTCTGCTTTGGCAATACCAGAGTATTTTCACCAACTGCAGACAATATGGCGGCCAGGTGCTGCTCCTACCCCCACCTTTCTCCAACCCCCACCTTCCCCCAACCCCCACACACAGGAATAAAACGAGGCCTAATGCCGCGTACACCACGAGCGGAATGTCCAGCAGAAAGTCCGACGGAATCTTTTCATCGGATATTCCGATTGTGTGTGGGGTCTCATCTGACTTTTCTTTTTTTCGAAAATTCTGACGGATCTAGAAATAGAACAGGTTCTAAATATTTTTGACGGAACCAATTCCCATCGGGAAAACCGATCGTCTGTACGCTGTTCCAACAGACCAAAAACAAAACGACACATGCAAGTAAGAGAGGGAAGCTATTGGCTATTGAACTTCCTTTTTCTAGTCCCGTCGTATGTGTTGTACGTCACCGCGTTCTTAACGATCGGACTTTGGTGTGATCGTGTGTACGCAAGACAGTTTCAGCGGAACTCCGCCGGAAAAACGGCCTGAGTTTATTCCGATGGAAAAAACGGTTGTGTGTACACGGCATAAGAATAGCAAAACATGTCAATAAAATCAAACAAAGACATTCCAAATAAACTTGAACCCATCAGAGGCCCCCCCCCCCCTCGCCTTTACAGAGTCTCCACCTCCCCCTTACATCAGACTATCCATCAGAGACCCCCCCGCCTTTACAGAGTCTCCACCTCCCCCTTACATCAGAATCTTCATCAGACCCCCCCCCCCCGCCTTTACAGAGTCTCCACCTCCCCCCTTACATCAGAATCTCCATCATAGACCCCCCCGCCTTTACAGAGTCTCCACCTCCCCCTTACATCAGAATCTCCACCTCCCCCCTTACATCAGAATCTCCATCATAGACCCCCCCCGCCTTTACAGAGTCTCCACCTCCCCCCTTACATCAGAATCTCCATCAGAGACCCCCCCGCCTTTACAGAGTCTCCACCTCCCCCTTACATCAGAATCTCCACCTCCCCCCTTACATCAGAATCTCCATCATAGACCCCCCCGCCTTTACAGAGTCTCCACCTCCCCCCTTACATCAGAATCTCCATCAGAGACCCCCCCGCCTTTACAGAGTCTCCACCTCCCCCTTACATCAGAATCTTCATCAGACCCCCCCCCCCGCCTTTACAGAGTCTCCACCTCCCCCCTTACATCAGAATCTCCATCATAGACCCCCCGCCTTTACAGAGTCTCCACCTCCCCCTTACATCAGAATCTCCACCTCCCCCCTTACATCAGAATCTCCATCATAGACCCCCCCGCCTTTACAGAGTCTCCACCTCCCCCCTTACATCAGAATCTCCATCATAGACCCCCCCGCCTTTACAGAGTCTCCACCTCCCCCTTATATCAGAATTCTTCATCAGACCCCCCCCCCGCCTTTACAGAGTCTCCACCTCCCCCTTACATCAGAATCTCCATCAGAGACCCCCCCTGCATTTACAGAGTCTCCACCTCCCCCTTACATCAGAATCTCCATCAGAGACCCCCCCCCCTTACAGAGTCTCCACCTCCCCCTTACATCAGAATCTCCATCAGAGACCCCGCCCCCCCCGCCTTTACAGAGTCTCCACCTCCCCCCTTACATCAGAATCTCCATCAGAGACCTCCCCTCTTACAGAGTCTCCACCTCCCCCCTTACATCAGAGTCTCCATCAGAGTCCCCCCCCAGAGTGCAGGATTAAAATCTTGCAGTGGGCCACGCAGGCCGCAGTTTGGAGACCCCCCCCCCCCCCCCGGTTTAAATGAGGGAAGCTTTCACTTGAAAAAATAACATGTCTAATATAAATTAAAGACATGCTGGTAGGTGAATTGGCTCCCATCTAAATTGACCCCAGTATGTATGAATGTGAGTTTAGATTGCAAGCTCCTTGAATGCAGGGACTGATGTGACCGTATAATATAAATGTAAAGCGCTGCGTAGATTTATGGTGCTATATAAGTACCTGTAATAAATAATGTTATGGGAAGATTGTTATTGAAATGACCGGCCCTAGAACTATAAAGGCAATTATCAAAAGCAAGATAATAAAAATGTATACAAAATAGCTCAACTTTCATAATAATTAAAAAGGAGGGAATAGAGCCAAGAGATCAAAAAAATAAAAATAATAATAATAAAAAAAAAAAAAAAATGGCATAAAAGTACAAAGAGGATCCCCAAAATGCGCAGCCTATGGGAAGCCGCAGGATGGTGATGATTGGACGGTACTAGAGGAGGTTGGGTGGACAGTGAACGTGGGGAGGCCAATAACGTACGGAAATACTAATTGGACAAACAAGGTGTTCCTGAGGACTATTCACTGACAGGTAACTAAAATATAATAAAGTTACATGACTGTTTAATGAAGCTAAATAAAATGAATGAAATAAAATGAGGATTAAATAACTATTTACCAAAGAGTATTCGTGTCCCTGACGCCGTTACCCAACATGACCGATGCCGCTCTATCTACAGAACTACAGGCACCGGATTCGCATTTTCTGTGCAAATTTTAATCGCTAATTTGCTGCAGGCGCTCAGAATCCGGCAGAAAGGAGAAGAGTACGAGACGGAGATGACAATTGACGGGGGGGGGGGGGGGGGGGGGCAGCGGGTCACATGTGGCTCCCGGGGTGGCAGCTGTTCCACACCGATAACGGGCCAACTACACCCACCAGACTGACCACCCAACATGAAACCTCATCATCCACCCTCCCTACAGATAACAACCCCCCCCCCCCCCCCACCGCACAGGAACGTCTCCCTGAGCCAGTCACCTCAGTCTCTGCACCACAGGAGCTGACACTCTAAATGTGCCTCCACAGTCACACACTAGATTACATTTGCATAACACTGACATATTCCCTCTGTAGCAGAGAAGCTTACACTCTAATGCACCACCCCCCCCCCCCCCCCCCCCCCATATCAGGTACCATTATTATACATATAGCTCTGTACAGAGAACACTGAGCCATTTTCACCAGTGTCTGCACCAGAGAAGCTTACACTCTAATGTGCCCCCCGCCCCCCCCCCCCCCCACCACACACCAGTATGATGAGATATTTATGAGAAGCTTACACTCCAATGCCCCTCTTGTCAGACATTTATTATTATACATTTATATAGCTCTGACATATACCACAGTGCTGTACAAAGAGCACTGAGCCATCAGTATCTGCACCAGAGGAGCTTACACTCCAATGCCCCCCCACAGTCACAATCTTACTATTTTACCTTTAAATACTGCTGACCTATACCACAGTGCTCTATAGAGAACAATGAGACTGTCAGATCAGTCTCTGATGTGTTTCAGGGGAGCTTACACTCTAATGCCCCCGCACAGTCACAAATTATCATGCATTGACATAGCTTTGACATATACTGTAGTGCTAGCACCGAGCCCAACCCCCCCCACAGTCACACACTATTATCATTCTACATTTATATAGCACTAACATATACTACACTGCAGTACAGACAGCACTAAGCCATTTTCAGCCGTCTCTACACCAGAGGAGCTCACACTCTAATGCCTGACCACATATACACACACACACACACACACACACACACACACACGTATGATGATACATTTATATAGCTTTGACATATTCCTCTGTACCAGATGAGCTTACACTCTAATGTCCCCCACCCAGTCACATATTATTGTTACATATTTATATAGCTCTGAAATATACCGCAGTACTTTACAGAGAACACTGAGCCAATCAAATCAGTCTCTGCACCACAGGAGCTTACACTCTAATAGCCACCACAGTCTAACCCTTATTCTATTGCATTTAAACAGCTGTGACATCTACTGTAGTGCTGTATGGAGAACACAGTCAGATCAGTCTCTGATGGGTCTCACGGGAGCTTACACTCTAATGTCCCCCCCCCCAGTCACACATTATTATTGTATATTTATATAGCTCCGACATATACCGCAGTGCTGTACAGAGAACACTGAGCCAATCATATCAGTCTCTGCACCAGAGGAGCTTACACTCCAACGTTATCCAAAAGAGATGGATGTGACCGGCTCAGTGTTCTCTGTACAGCACTGTGGTATATGTCAGCGCTATATAAATGTATAATAGTGGTGGGTGAATATGGTGGGGATATTAGAATGTAAGCTCCTCTGGTGCAGAGACTGATTGCAATGGCTGCATCCAGAGTACATGGACTGGAAGTAATGTTATGCAGCCACAAGTCTTTGGTATGGAGCGTTCACCATGTACCAGAGAAGCTTACACTCTAAATGCTCCGCTGTGGTCACATGATAAAATAAACAAGTCACACCTATGTAAAAAGGAATCGGCAACAAAAACTGGGGTGATAATTTCCAGCACACAGAAGACTTCCTGTCTGGTGATCTGCAGTCACTGATCTGCACAGCGAGGATGAAGATGAGGATGAAGATGAGGATGATGAGGATCTTCTCTCTCTGGGTCAGGATGAGTTGCTGAGCGTTTGATAGAATTTTCTTCTCTCGGCTCCCAGTGATCTATAATAAAACATCAGAATACGACTCTTCACCTGGCGCTGGTCAGAGTACGGTGAGTGCCAGCAATCGGCGGAGGAAGATCATGTGACATCTCAGTGTGGAAGTTCATTGAACTCAGTAAGATGAGATGTAATGATAGTTCCACGTTTTCCATATACACAGGTCTGCCTGTGACCCCCAACCCCCAACCCCCCACCCCCTCGGTGACACCATATTCCCATCACAAGACTCACCTCCTGAGAATGTGCCGCCATCATCAGCCAGACCCGTATTATCACCCCACTACACATCATCACTGAATGTACAGGACAGAGGAAGGAAGGAAGGAAGGAAGGAAGGAAGGAAGGAAGGAATAGCAAGATAAGGAAGAAATCAGAGAGAAGGAAGGCTGGATGGAGAAAAATAAGAGAAGGAAGGAAGGACAGCGAGAGGAAAAGAGAAAGAAAGAAAGAAGAGAAAGAAAGAAGAGAAAGAAAGAAGAGAAAGAAAGAAGAGAAAGAAAGAAGAGAAAGAAAGAAAGAACAGCAAGAGAAAAAAAGGAGTAAGGAGAGCTATCTTCTCGTGCTCTCCCTTCTCTCCCCGTCTTCTTTCCTTCCTTCTCTCCCCGTCTTCCTTCCTTCCTTCTCTCCCCGTCTTCCTTCCTTCCTTCTCTCCCCGTCTTCCTTCCTTCCTTCTCTCCCCGTCTTCCTTCCTTCCTTCTCTCCCCGTCTTCCTTCCTTCTCTCCCTCTCCCCGTCTTCCTTCCTTCCTCTCTCCCCGTCTTCCTTCCTTCCTTCTCTCCCCGTCTTCCTTCCTTCCTTCTCCCCCCCTCCCCGTCTTCCTTCCTTCTCTCCCCCTCCCCGTCTTCCTTCCTTCTCTCCCTCTCCCCGTCTTCCTTCCTTCTCTCCCCCCCTCCCCGTCTTCCTTCCTTCTCTCCCCCCTCCCCGTCTTCCTTCCTTCTCTCCCCCCTCCCCGTCTTCCTTCCTTCTCTCCCCCCTCCCCGTCTTCCTTCCTTCTCTCCCCCCTCCCCGTCTTCCTTCCTTCTCTCCCCCCTCCCCGTCTTCCTTCCTTCTCTCCCCCTCCCCGTCTTCCTTCCTTCTCTCCCCCCTCCCCGTCTTCCTTCCTTCTCTCCCCCCTCCCCGTCTTCCTTCCTTCTCTCCCCCCTCCCCGTCTTCCTTCCTTCTCTCCCCCCTCCCCGTCTTCCTTCCTTCTCTCCCCCCTCCCCGTCTTCCTTCCTCTCTCCCCCCCTCCCCGTCTTCCTTCCTTCTCTCCCCCCTCCCCGTCTTCCTTCCTTCTCTCCCCCCTCCCCGTCTTCCTTCCTTCTCTCCCCCCTCCCCGTCTTCCTTCCTTCTCTCCCCCCCCCCTCCCCGTCTTCCTTCCTTCTCTCCCCCTCCCCGTCTTCCTTCCTTCTCTCCCCCCTCCCCGTCTTCCTTCCTTCTCTCCCCCCTCCCCGTCTTCCTTCCTTCTCTCCCCCCTCCCCGTCTTCCTTCCTTCTCTCCCCCCTCCCCGTCTTCCTTCCTTCTCTCCCCCCTCCCCGTCTTCCTTCCTTCTCTCCCCCCTCCCCGTCTTCCTTCCTTCTCTCCCCCCTCCCCGTCTTCCTTCCTTCTCTCCCCCCTCCCCGTCTTCCTTCCTTCTCTCCCCCTCCCCGTCTTCCTTCCTTCTCTCCCCCCTCCCCGTCTTCCTTCTTCTCTCCCCCCTCCCCGTCTTCCTTCCTTCTCTCCCCCCTCCCCGTCTTCCTTCCTTCTCTCCCCCCTCCCGTCTTCCCTCCTTCTCTCCCCCCTCCCCGTCTTCCTTCCTTCTCTCCCCCCCCTCCCCGTCTTCCTT
>NW_027507742.1:0-36448 GCF_037356315.1 Lithobates pipiens
GAACATTCTTCTCACTGACCACCAATGTAAGGAACATTCTTCTCACTGATCACCAATGTAAGGAACATTCTTCTCACTGACCACCAATGTAAGGAACATTCTTCTCACTGATCACCAATGTAAGGAACATTCTTCCCACTGATCACCAATGTAAGGAACATTCTTCTCACTGATCACCAATGTAAGGAACATTCTTCTCACTGATCACCAATGTAAGGAACATTCTTCTCACTGACCACCAATGTAAGGAACATTCTTCCCACTGATCACCAATGTAAGGAACATTCTTCTCTCTGATCACCAATGTAAGGAACATTCTTCTCACTGATCACCAATGTAAGGAACATTCTTCCCACTGATCACCAATGTAAGGAACATTCTTCTCACTGATCACCAATGTAAGGAACATTCTTCCCACTGATCACCAATGTAAGGAACATTCTTCTCACTGATCACCAATGTAAGGAACATTCTTCTCACTGATCACCAATGTAAGGAACATTCTTCTCTCTGATCACCAATGTAAGGAACATTCTTCTCACTGATCACCAATGTAAGGAACATTCTTCCCACTGATCACCAATGTAAGGATCATTCTTCTCACTGATCACCAATGTAAGGAACATTCTTCCCACTGATCACCAATGTAAGGGACATTCTTCTCACTGATCACCAATGTAAGGATCATTCTTCTCACTGATCCCCAATGTAAGGAACATTCTTCTCACTGATCACCAATGTAAGGAACATTCTTCTCACTGATCACCAATGTAAGGAACATTCTTCTCACTGATCACCAATGTAAGGAACATTCTTCCCATTGATCACCAATGTAAGGGACATTCTTCTCACTGATCACCAATGTAAGGATCATTCTTCTCACTGATCACCAATGTAAGGAACATTCTTTCCACTGACCACCAATGTAAGGAACATTCTTCCCACTGATCACCAATGTAAGGAACATTCTTCTCTCTGATCACCAATGTAAGGAACATTCTTCCCACTGATCACCAATGTAAGGAACATTCTTCTCACTTATCACCAATGTAAGGAACATTCTTCCCACTGATCACCAATGTAAGGATCATTCTTCTCACTGATCACCAATGTAAGGAACATTCTTCTCACTGATCACCAATGTAAGGAACATTCTTCCCACTGATCACCAATGTAAGGATCATTCTTCTCACTGATCACCAATGTAAGGATCATTCTTCTCACTGATCACCAATGTAAGGAACATTCTTCCCACTGATCACCAATGTAAGGGACATTCTTCCCACTGATCACCAATGTAAGGGACATTCTTCTCACTGATCACCAATGTAAGGAACATTCTTCTCACTGATCACCAATGTAAGGAACATTCTTCCCACTGACCACCAATGTAAGGAACATTCTTCCCACTGATCACCAATGTAAGGAACATTCTTCTCACTGATCACCAATGTAAGGAACATTCTTCTCACTGATCACCAATGTAAGGAACATTCTTCTCACTGATCACCAATGTAAGGAACATTCTTCCCACTGATCACCAATGTAAGGAACATTCTTCTCACTGATCACCAATGTAAGGAACATTCTTCTCACTGATCACCAATGTAAGGAACATTCTTCTCACTGATCACCAATGTAAGGAACATTCTTCCCACTGATCACCAATGTAAGGATCATTCTTCTCACTGATCACCAATGTAAGGATCATTCTTCTCACTGATCACCAATGTAAGGAACATTCTTCCCACTGATCACCAATGTAAGGAACATTCTTCCCACTGACCACCAATGTAAGGAACATTCTTCCCACTGATCACCAATGTAAGGAACATTCTTCTCACTGATCACCAATGTAAGGAACATTCTTCTCACTGATCACCAATGTAAGGAACATTCTTCTCACTGATCACCAATGTAAGGAACATTCTTCTCACTGATCACCAATGTAAGGAACATTCTTCCCACTGATCACCAATGTAAGGAACATTCTTCTCACTGATCACCAATGTAAGGAACATTCTTCTCACTGATCACCAATGTAAGGAACATTCTTCTCACTGATCACCAATGTAAGGAACATTCTTCTCACTGACCACCAATGTAAGGAACATTCTTCTCACTGATCACCAATGTAAGGAACATTCTTCTCACTGATCACCAATGTAAGGAACATTCTTCTCACTGATCACCAATGTAAGGAACATTCTTCTCACTGATCACCAATGTAAGGAACATTCTTCTCACTGACCACCAATGTAAGGAACATTCTTCCCACTGATCACCAATGTAAGGAACATTCTTCTCACTGATCACCAATGTAAGGAACATTCTTCTCACTGATAACCAATGTAAGGAACATTCTTCCTGCTGACTCTCGATATATTGGTTTTTAGAAGACCTGAATATCATTTAAAGGGTTTGTAAGAAATAATAAAGTCTCCTGTAGATGGTTGTAGGCCGGGTGATGTGCGATTACAGACAAGCTGTGGATAGCAGAAAATCTAATCTCAGATCTTTTGTTCTTTTTTTGTCGGGAAGGTTCTGGAAGGCCTGCGGAAGGTCACCTGCATCTCTCCGAAAGACGTCGCCTTTGCTGAAGCCAGAAGAGATGCCCTGAAGGCCATATATATGTATGTCATTTATTCTGCTAGATGTTTTATCGTAATAGATATTTTTTTTATCCCCGGCAGGTATGTTTTGTTGTTATGAAGATTGAATGGATATGGTAATGTGATGTGCCTACAGGTACAATGATTCTATGATTTTCTCTCAGTAAGCAAAGTCTGACTATGTGCTGTATGGACATTTTTATTACATGATGGGATGTGTGTTCCCCTTCATTTCTCCCCCGGCATTATTTTAGCTTTCCCCCATAATGTACAGTGAAACAAACCTGGCAGAGAGTCCTTACCATAGAATAGACTGGGGGGGACTTGCTTTGTTGCCACAGCTCCCCGAGCAGAGAGGTTTGTGCAAAGGTTACAGCGTCTACAAATTATGGGATAGATTTATGGAATTTTATGCCTGGGTGGAGAGTCTTGCCTTTTTTTGACCTGAAGGTGGCAGCATAACCCATGTCATCCTGACTATGAAGTATATGTGTCCCATGATGTACTTCACACAGGTAAACCAAAAATGCTTATCTTCTCAGCATAGCCAGGAAAAGTTTTCTCCAACATATACCAACTCTTCTCTTCCTCCGTCTGATTTCCAGGGTCTGTCAGAGTGTGGGGGTCAGCGCTGATGGCTCACAGAACGACGTATTGTGCAGAGACAACATCCCCCTCGTCTACAACACGCTTTTGAGCAGCATGAATGACTACACCACCGACAGCCGGGGGGATGTGGGAGCAAGGTGAGAGAAGATCCTTATTGTTGCAGTTATTTGGGTACATAACTACATGAATCTAATGAATAGGAGGACCGATTCCATACTAACAATTAATTATATAAAATCTAATGTCTATCTACTTGTTATAATCAAATATATTACATTCTTTAAGAGTTTTTAAGAACTGAATATGTTTGAGTTACAAGTTTATCTTTAGGGGAGCAGGAGCACAACTACAGATCAAGTGGCCCCATAGCAAAATTCATTTAAATCACCCCCCCCCCCCTTTGCAGATCTCCTCCCCCCTAATAAGCTGCATTGCCAAGTCAGTCAGGGCCAGATCTAGTGTATGTCGAGGTGGGCTGTGCCCCTCCCCCCAGGTCTTTGAGAGGGCATCCACTCATCCATGAGCCATGCTGATTGGGACTCTGATGGGGACACTGGTGTAAGGTGGCACTCTGATGGGGACACTGGTGTAAGGGGGCACTCTGATGGGGACACTGGTGTAAGGGGGCACTCTGATGGGGACACTGGTGTAAGGGGGCGCTCTGATGGGGACACTGGTGTAAGGGGGCACTCTGATGGGGACACTGGTGTAAGGGGGCACTCTGATGGGGACACTGGTGTAAGGGGGCACTCTGATGGGGACACTGGTGTAAGGGGGCGCTCTGATGGGGACACTGGTGTAAGGGGGCACTCTGATGGGGACACTGGTGTAAGGGGGCACTCTGATGGGGACACTGGTGTAAGGGGGCACTCTGATGGGGACACTGGTGTAAGGGGGAACTCTGATGGGGACACTGGTGTAAGGGGGCACTCTGATGGGGAAACTGATGTAAGGGGGTACTCTGCTGGTTACACTGATGTAAGGGCCACTCTGATGGGGACACTGGTGTAAGGGGGCACTCTGAAGGGGACACTGGTGTAAGGGGGCACTCTGATGGGGACACTGATGTAAGGGCCACTCTGATGGGGACACTGATGTAAGGGCCACTCTGATGGGGACACTGATGTAAGGGGGTACTCTGCTGGGGACACTGGTGTAAGGGGGCACGCTGATGGGGACACTGATGTAAGGGCCACTCTGATGGGGACACTGGTGTAAGGGGATACTCTGATGGGGACACTGATGTAAGGGGGCACTCTCATGGGTACACTGATGTAGGGGGGCACTCTCATGGGGGCACTGATGTAAGGGGATACTCTGATGTGGGGGTTAACTGATCATATGTAAAGAGACACTGATGGGGACGGTTGATGTAAGGAGGCACTCTGATTAATCATGTTGTAAAGAAGAACCCTGATGTAAAGGGGGGCTCTGATAGGGACATTTGATATAAGGGGGTACATGTTCTGTTTAATCACCCTAATCTAATGACCACCTAATACATAATAGTATTGCCCAGGTCATGATGCACACAGTGTTGATATTATGCCCCCCCCCCCCTTTATTCTCTGTCCATCTCGCATTGATAAGAGGGGAAAGATGTTGGCAGTAGCATAGGGCAGCGGGTTGGCGGAGGGACTGAGGATGATGCAGGCAAGTTAAAAATATTCTACTCGGATAGACTGCTCTCCTTTCATGGTCCCAACTGGGCCCCTCTCTCTTCTCAGGGCCCTATAGGGCCACTATGGAAGTATATCTGCCTCTGACATATTTTCCTTTTCACAAACTGAATCTCCTGCCCTGCAACTCATGAACATGCTCTCAGCCTGAAATAACAGGGAGAGGACAGCAGCTGACTGTGTGCTCGGCTGTACAACAAATCTCAGTACTTTGTTAGGTATCTGAAATCTCCTTTCTCATACACAATGCCTTTCCATCGTATTTCTGGGGAATAGTGAATAAGTATATTATAATTTCTTTGATGTCCTGATATAGTAACTGCTTCAGAGGCCCCACAATGCCCCAGCATTTTTTGGTGCTTTTCATACTTCTATTTAGCCACAAGAGGGCAGCATTGCACAGTGTACACATATTGTACTCCAGACTATGAACTTGATGTTTACTGCAACCCAAGATTTGATTCCCACCAGTCCAACAAGTCTTTCAAATTGTGTATGAGCAGGTGGGGAACACTGCTGAAAAGTTTATTAAGTCTTTTACAATGCCGTTGATCAGTTATTTTTTGGGGAATTAATTCCACTGGCAGAACAGGACGTACGCGTTTTGTGTATTTTATGTCATCACTGCAGTCAGGACAAGGACCAAACCATTCTTTTATAGTCTCCTGGACAGTTGTACATCCACAGCTTGTGGCACAGAATACATGTAAAGAGGCATTTGTGCAGCAATGGATACAGATGTTTCAGGCTTTATGACCCTCCTCAGTGCAGAAGTACACACTATGGGGGTTATTTACTAAAGGCAAAGGCACTATGGACTACAAGTGCACTTCGAAGTGCAGTCACTGTAGATCCAAGGAGGACATGCAAGGAAAAAAAAAAAAAAAACAGCATTTTTGAGCGGCCTTAATTACAGGAAGTCTCACACTGGATTACTGCACAGATCTGGAAGAAATACACAAAGCTCATAGAGATTCAAGAAGAAGACACATGATGAATGGATTTGGTCAATATTTGCTGGTCCCGGAGTTTAGCTTTATAAAGATCTGGATGGAATATCGCACTATTAAGCGAACAGCCCAGATGCAGGAAAAGTACAAGCGGCTTCAGCCCGACTCCTCCCAGGGAAAGCCCCTGACATGTTTCACCCTGCCCAGATTGCTTAGTCATAGGGGACCCTTATGACTAAGCCCTCTGGGTGTAGTGATTAGCATCGGAGGGTTTGCTTGAGAGGAGTCAGGCTTTCATTTTTCCTACACCTGGGCTGTTTTCTTTATAGTGCAGTGTTCCATCCTTCTCTCTTTAAGGATCTTTATGAAGCTAAACGCAGGGATCAGCAAATATTGACCTCAGCCATTTTCCACGTGTATTCTAATAGGGGATACCTATGACTAAGGCCTGTGGGTGGGGCGAAACTCGTTGGCGGCTGTACCCTGGGAGGAGTTATTCTGAGACCGCTTTCAGTTTCCCTACACCTGGGCTGTTCTCTTTATAGTGCGATGTTCCATCCTTATCCCTTAAAGCCCTTGTACACACGGTCGGAGAATCTGTCGGAATGAGTCTTATCAGACCGTGTCATCAGATAATCCGACTGTGTGTGGTCTGCATCGGACTGATTCCGTCCGAATCTCCGTCCGACCCAATTTTCCAACATGTTGGAAATATTTCCCGACCAACTGGGCCGGACGGACCTAATCCGATCATGTGTAGAGCATTTTCATCGGACCAAGTGCCACGCATGCTCAGATCAAATTCCTACATCAAAGCTATTGGCTACTAGCCTGAATGTAGCCCCATCGTAACGAAATTACGTCATCACGTTCTGAAAGATCGGATTTTTCGCCAACTTGGCCCGACCGTGTGTATGCAACAGTTTCGGACACAATCCGACGGGCAAAATCCGACGGATTTGGTTGGCAAAATCTCCGACCGTGTGTACAGGGGCTAAGGATCTTTATGAAGCTAAACTCCAGAATCAGCAAATATTAACCTCAGCCATTTGCCACGTGTATTCTAATAGGGGATCTCTATGACTAAGGCCTGTGGGTGGCGCGAAACTCGTTAGTGGCTGTACCCTGGGAGGAGTCATGTTGAAGCCGCTTTCTGTTTCTCTACACCTGGGCTGTTCTCCTAGTAGGGTGGCAATCCATCCTCCCCCCTTTATGTGGGCACACAGATCTGGGATGGGCCGGTACCAATACTTCCATGCGAGTCACTGGCGCATTATAGGACGATTGCTCGTAGCGGGACACTCGTAGCTTATATGGTTTTATAAAGACTTTGTCAACAGCTTAAAAAACTGCAGGTAAAAGCACAGAAAAATCACGTATTTAAAATGCTTACTTGCAATATTCTTCTTTTCTTAAAAGATTTAAAAAAAAATAAAAAAAAATTGCACTATGCCTCTATATTTGGATTGCTGCAAGAAGAATCTCTTTCCTCCTCACACACGCCCAATTGTCAGTTGAAATAACGCAGTGCCGTATCGCAGAAAATGGCCTGGTCAGGAGGGTGGGGGTAAATCTTCCGGAGCTGAAGTGGTTAATGAAGGAGCAGCGGCCTCTTTTGTCCAATCCAAGCCGTCGCCTAGGTTTAATAAGTCAGAATGACTTTGAAATGCGGAGAACTGAGAAAACAGATGTCTGTTTCTGAAAACAAAAGCGTCGGTTGTGTAATGAGGACGTCGCCGGCCGCCTTCCACCCCAAATTGGAGCACAATAAAGTAAACAAATGTCTCCATTCCTCCGTCCTCGCAGCACGCCTCGGGTGCGCCACCGCCACGCGGGCCCATGTGCCCAGTTCTGCGGCATTCCGCCACCTAGACATCTGCCCCCGGGGAAGAATTCCACTCAATAAAAGGTATTTTTTAGCAGCTCTTACACTAGAATACAGACGAGAGAAAACCACTTAGTCCTCGTATCAAACACTTCTATCAGGACTGACAACGGGGGAGATTTACTAAGACTGGAGGGTGCAAAATCTGGTGCAGCTGAGCATGGCAGCCAATCGGCTTCTAACTTCAGCTTGTTCTCTTAAGCTTTGACAAAAAAAAAACTGGAAGCTGATTGGCTACCATGCAGAGCTGCAATAGATTTTGCACTCTCCAGTCTTAGTAAATCTCCCCCCATTGTGTCACAGCTTAACCACTTGCCTACTGGGAACTTTCACCCCCTTCCTGCCCAGGCCAATTTTCAGCTTTCAGCACGGTCACCTTTTGAATGACAATTGCGCGGTCAAGTAACACTGGAGACAAACCAAATTTTTTGAATTTTTTTTTTTTAGACAGAACTTTCATTTGGTGATATTTAAGCAACACTTTGGGTTTATTTCCCTTTTCTAAACAAGAGCACTGCTGATCCTTCTCCTTGTACAGGGTGACTGGTCTTGTCTCCGCCCCCTCCTGTAGTTTCCTGTAGTGGGTGTGGCCTGCTGGGCCCCTCCCACGGCTCTGCTCTCTTCACTTGTGTAGAGTGACTGGTAAACCCCCCCCCCCCCCCCGTAGTTTTCTTCAGGCAGCATGTAGTGGGTGGAGCCTGCTGAGTCCCTCCCACAACCACTCTCTCCTTATGCAGGGTGACTGGTCTTGTTTCCGCCACCCTTCCTGTAGTTTTCTGTAGTGGATGGGGCCTGCTGGGTCCCTCCCACAACCACTTTCTCTTTGTGCAGGGTGACTGGTCTTTTTTTCCGCCCCTTCCTGTAGTTTTCTGTAGTGGGTGGGGCCTGCTGGGCCCCTCCCACAACTCAGCTTTTTTTTTTGAGGGATCACTGGTCTTGTCTCCGCCCCCCCCCACCCCCAGTTTTTCTGTATGTAGTGGGTGGAGCCCGTTGGTTCTTGCCCACAGCTCTGCTCTCTCTCCTTGTGCAGCGTGACTGGTCTTGTCTCCGCCCCCTCCTGTCGTTTTCTCAAGTGGGTGGGGCCTGCTGGGCCCCTCCCACAACCCTGCTCTCTTCTTATGCAGGATGGCTGATTTTGTCTCCAGCCCCCTCCCACAACTCTACTTTTTTTTTTTGGGATAACTGGTCTTGTCTCCACCCCCTTTTGTGGTTTTCTGTAGTGGGTGGGGCCTGCTGGGCCCCTCCCACAACTCTACTTTTTTGCGGGATGACTGGTCTTGTCTCCGCTGACCCCTCCCAGGTTTTCTGTATGTAGTGGATGGAGCCCGTTGGTTCTCTCCCACAGCTCTGCTCTCTCTCCTTGTGCAGCGTGACTAGTCTTGTCTCCGCCCCTCCTGTCGTTTTCTCTAGTAGGTGGGGCCTGCTGGGCCCCTCCCACAACTCTGCTCTCTTTATATGCATGATGACTGGTCTTGTCTGCACCCCTCCCCGTAGTTTTCTGCATGCAGTGGGTGGAGCCTATTGGTTCCCTTCCACAATTATCTCCATGGGCTACATAGAAGACTGTGATGATGTTACGGCGACCTTCACCACATCATATCCGGGTTTTCAAAAGCATTTGGTGCAAAGGGGATTTATATCATTTCTGCAAACAAGGGAACGTATTTACATGACATTTTTTGTGCCGGAAGTTCAGCTTTCAAAATCAAAATGTCTCTGGCCAGACCTGAGATGACGGCTGTGTGATGGAGAAGAAACGGATACAAATGTAATGATAAAATGTGTTTTGATTTTTTTATATTTTTCATTTATTTATTGTTTTTTTTTTTTTGTTTTTTTTAATCATTAGACCTCTTGATAAATAAATAGTGTTCATATTTGCACAGAATAGGCACTTTGTATGCTCCTCCTGTGTGTCGGTCACTTATCTGTCACAATGATCTTTTCAGGGTGCGAGAAGCCGCTATGGGCAGCCTGATGGACGTCACTTTATTAGTGGTGGGAAGTGATCCGGACCTCCTAGGAGAAGACCTGTAAGTTACATAACCGCAGTGTCTGTGATGACCCGGAACACCGACTTCTCATTTCTATTTTCTATTTTTAGCGGCGTTTTACCGCCGGATTTGCAGCGCATTTCGGCCGCTAGCGGTGTGCTTTTACCCCCTGCTAGTGCCCGAGAAAGGGTTAAAGTCTAAAGTCTTCATTGACTACCAAGTAGAACACCATTTAGGAAGCTCAGTGGTTGTGCATAAAGCGGTATTGACCCCAAAAGCAAACAATTATTATACCGAAGCTTACCAATTCTTAGATGTGATGGCTGCATTCGTTTTCTTTTTTAGGCTTTCTTTCTTCTGTTTTCACCTGGTGATCCAGCCAGTAGGTCTGTTGTTTTTTTTAAAGGAGACGTCCCAGCCTGAGCTCGTTTGGTCGGGGCTTCTCCTATGAGTCACATGAGTGTAAGACTATCAGTCCACATCATCCCGACAATGGAGTCTGGATCCGCCATGTGCCTGGACTGATAGCCACCTAAGTGAGCCGAACCCTCCACAGCTCAGTGATCCAGTGAGTGCGGAAGGGCAGAGCGGAGAGCCGCTGACAGTCAGCAGCTCTCTGCTCGAGGAGCTCAGAGAACCGAGCAATCGGCGATATTCAATCACTCGGTTCTCAGTGAAGAGGGGGGGACACCACCTAGGTAAGCATAAAACTAGAATAATAAAAAAAAAACATTATTCTATTTTAAAGGGGTTGAAAAGCTTAATTTTTTTATTTTCTAAATAGGTTCTTTTAAGCTAGTGCATTGTTTGTTCACTTACCTTTTCCTTCGATTTCCCTTCTAAATGTTTTTTTTTTCTTTGTCTGAATTTCTTACTTCCTGTTTCTCCTCAGTAAACTTCACACCATCATCTGAGCGGTGTTTAGTCAGCCAGAACAGCTTACTGAGGAGGAACAGGAAGTGAGAAATTCAGACAAAAAAAACAAAGAAAAAAAAACATTTAGAAGGGAAATTGAAGGAAAAGGTAAGTGAACCAACAATGCACTAACTTAAAGGAACCTATTTAGAAAATAAAAAACAAACCTTTACAACCCCTCAGCCCCTTTAAAGGGACAAGCTGTCCTGCAGAATGTATCAGTTTACATGAATGTGACAAACCATTTATCACTGCACTGACTGCACTGTAACTGATACTAAAGTGTGAGTTTTCTTGTATAAATATTATAAATAAATATAATATAAATATTATAAAATGTTCAGTTTCATAGCGTATTTAAATCTGCTAGTCCAGCTAACATCCCCTCCCCCCCCTGACTGACAATGCTGCTGTCCAAAAGTGTCCCCACCGGTGCTTCTTTGTCCAGAGTGGGGGGGGGGGGGGGGCGCGGTTCACACTTGTGCATTCCGCGGTTTGCCCAGACACAAGAGCGCATGCAATAAAATGGGCTGCCGTGCCCTGCTACTTGCAGGAAAGAAGTCTCTGCACTATTTTTGAAATCACAGCCCGCACAGGACCCGAGGTTCCCAGTATGCAGCGCGGGCGGGCGACATGCCATTAGGATTAATGGCACTTGCCTGCTGGTCCCGCATTTCTCTGTGTGAGTGGTTGCGGCTGCCGGTATTTGTGCAAGTCCCGCACACACAGATGTGAGCCTAGCCTAATGCAGGAGGTGTGTTAGTGGCCAGATCACCAGGTGAAAACAGGAGGAGAAAAACCGAAAAAAGAAAACAAATGCAGTCATCACATCTAATGATTGGCGGCAAGCTGCAATATTTGAAATTTTTTATTTGAATGTATCTAAACTTTAAAGTCAAAAATAAAATTTTTGGATAAAGTATGGAAGGGTGGGGTTTTTATGAAAAGCGGGAGATGCTCGCAGGGTGTACCCGATGTCTGGAAAGGCCAAGCAGGCAAGATGGAGCTCGCCTACACTCATAGAACTCTGCCACACAGTAATGATGTCAATGTTTTCATAACTTTATTGTTCCAGACATGCCCACTAGGGACCACCCCAGTCTGCATGTTTGGAACAATAAAGTTTTATGAAAATGGTGACATCGGCATTCAGTCCTTTGCTGTTAGGACCTCATTCAAACTAAGGGTTAATAAGGGGTTCAACAGAGGAACATTTAGGCTAGGTTCACACTGCTGCGATGCGGCAACGCTGCAAATCTACTGCGAGTTCCCGCATCGCATGCCTCCCGGCGGCAGTTCACACTGCCCTATGCGAACTGCGGGGAGTGTCAATTAAAAGTTAATGACACCTCCAAATCCGTTTGCATATCGCAGTGCGATCTGCAGACTCGGACAGGAACACCCATGCGATCCGATTCTGCTGCGGACCAAAAAAAGGGTCCTGTACGAGTTTGGGCCGGATGCGATGTGAATTCAGCCATACTATCTTGGACATCGCAGCAGTGTGAACTTAGCCTTAATTAAATATATATATATATATATATATATATATATATATATATACACACATACACATATATATTTTTTTACTTGTCAGGTTTCTTTAACTGACTTCATCTGCAAACCGAAGTTCATCTTTTTGATCTGTAGATGAATAAACAGAAAGATAAAAATAGAAACAATGTTTTATTTTATCTTTCTGTATTCCAGGCTGAGCAATGTTGTTTGATAAACATTGCCAGGCTGCTTTTTTTTCCCAGCTCCTGCTGCAGGAACCTTCTCTGTGTACTCTGTGATTCATCAGAGCTGAATTGTCATGAGCACAGACAGGGAGGATCCGGACAGCAGGGCAGAAGGACTGGATGTACTAGGCACGCCTTGTTTACAAGGAAGACATTTTGTTGGGTGTGTTTAGCACACACAGAGTCTGCAACTGTTTAATGCCACCTACCCCTGCAACTGCCTCCTGCAGTATTCCTCTCCTTACCTTGGTGGTCCTCAGTACTGCAGATGTCATGTTGTACCACAAGATGAACTACTTCCTGGGGGCGTGTCCATGACAGCCTGGGCTCCCAGGAAGTACTGTATATTGAATAATGTTGGTCGTCATTCAGTCCGGAAGAGGAGTGGAGGTGATTCACTGTACATAGCACTGAGTAAGTCCATGTTGCTTCCCCTCCTGTTCTTTGTTGCAGAATTGCCCACTTGTTTTTATACATAAGTCTGTTTATTAAACAAAATAAAACTAGGTTGGCTTTTCAAGCAAAGTCCTGATTGTCATCTTATTAACATTCACTGTTATCCCCTGCAGCTGCCGCAGAATGATGTGCGCCATAGCTCAGCAGTCTGCGGAGAAGATTGACCGCTTCCGAGCTCATGCCGGCTCAGTGTTCCTCGGCCTCCTCTACCAAGATAACCCACCCGTGCCGCACATTCCCGACCGGGACGACCTGGAGCGGATATTCCCCAGGTAATACTATTATACACCCGCTCCTTATTCTTATGCCGTGTTCAGGGGATCAACAGCGATTGCATGTAGTGGCACTTAGACCCCTTTCACACCACACTGCCCATAGCGTGAGCGGTAAAACTGCTATTTTTAGCGGCGTTTTACTGCCGGATTTGTGTCGCATTGCGGCCGCTAGTGGGGCACTTTTACCCCCCCCGCTAGCGGCCGAGAAAGGGTTAAAACCGCCGGCAATACGCCGTAATAGCGGCGTTTTGCCGGCGGTACTACATCGCTGCCCCATTGATTTCAACGGGGAGGGAGGTGAAGGAGCGGTAAACACACCGCTCCTTCACCGCTCCAAAGAAGCTGCTGGCGGGACTTTTCCCTGATGTCCTGCCAGCGCACCACTGTAGTGTGAAAGCCCTCGGGGCTTTCACACTACAGACAATGGTGCAGCTTTTTTTAGGGCGGATTGCAGGCGCTATTTCTAACGCTATAGCGCCTGCAAAACGCCCTGGTGTGAAAGGGGTCGTATTTGGTAATCTGTGGGGTTAGATGTCTAGTGATGGAATGGGTTTGGCAGTATACCGGTGAATTACAAATCCGTTTATCTATTATAATTTGTATATTGGCTCAGTGTTGATCTTATAACCTCCGCTTCTTCCTTCTTCCTCAGATCTCAGGCAGATACACTGAACTGGAATGCCCCATCACAAGCCTTCCCTCGTATCACCCGACTTCTGGGGCTACCCACATACAGATATTGTGTTATGTTAGGATTGTCGGTGTCTGTCGGTGGATTAACAGAGTCGACGGTAAGAATAAAACTTTCTGATTCTACACAATGTTCCTGCGCCTGGACCTTACAAGTCTCCAATGTTCACAGAAAGCTATTGGTCAGTAGGACATGGCCTGGTTTGTTTTCTGTGGTCTCTTCACCCTCCACTTCTTCTCTTGTTGTCTAACTCCTTGCTGTGTGCCCATCTCTTTATTGCTCATGAACTGGGGGTGTGGCTTCGTGTATAGGTCATTTTCAGGGGTAGTACTTTAGGTCATTAGAGAATGTGATCATTTTAAGAGGTTTCTGGATTGGTTTCAGGTTTCTGAATTGCATGTCCATCATTTAATATGTGTTGGTCCACCCCAATACTACCCGTATTTCCAGCCCCTTTGGATAAATATAATAAGATGAAGGTTGTTCTGCAGGCATCAGAGATTTGCACTGTTATTTCTGAGCTCTGCTCCACTATTTACACAGTTTTTGCATGTTGGTGAGCAGTCAGCCAAAACAAAGTAGCCTTTGTTCACTCCTAGGTGTCAAAGTGGACCTCCTAATCAATAAAAAATAGAGCAGTATATTACCTATGCTGCTGTTTTCTTCAGCACTTGCCAGCCAATCCAGCATTGTCGTCTTCTACACCTGCTGCTCTCCAAGTGCAGGTTCCATCCCGTGCCATCATCTCCATATCTCATCTCACAGTGATTCCTTAGACTGCCCCCTGATGATGATCTCACAGCAATTCCTCAGACTGCCCCCTGATGATGTCCCACTAGATCTCACATTGATTCCTCAGACCACCCCTGATGATGTCCCAACACATCTCATAGTGATTCCTCAGACGGCCCCCTGATGATGTCCCACCACATCTTGCAGTGATTCCTCAGACCGCCCCCCTTGGTCATGTTCCACCAGAGCTGTGATTCCTCAGACCGCCCTCCGATGATGTCCCACCACATCTCACAGTGATTGCTCAGACCGCCCCCTGATGTCCCACCAGATCTCACAGTGGTTCCTCCGACCGCCACCCTGATGATGTTTCACCACATTTAACAGTGATTCCTTTGACTGCCCCCCTGATGATGTCCCACCAGATCTCACAGTTATTCCACAGACTGCCCCCCTTGGTCATGTTCCACCAGATCTGTGATTCCTCAGACCGCCCCCTGATGATGTCCCACCAGATCTTGCACTAATCCCTCAGACTACCCCCCTGATGATGTCCCACCAGATCTCACAGTGAGAAGTCTGGCGCTGTGGTGTTTTGTTGGAGCAAGAGTGAGAGATTGCAAGAGCTTGGGGCATGGAAGCCATTGCTTTCTGAGATATGTGATGTGTGTATCTCAGGAGACTGCAGGAGGACAGTATAATTAATATATATATATATATATATATATATATATATATATATATATATATATATATATATATATATATATATATAATTTCGCCTTCAAGGAACTGGGGGGGGGGGGGGGGGGGCACAACACTAATGTGAAGACAAAAATGAATTCAAAGTGGAACTTCACCCCTAAAGGAAAGATTAGATTTTCTGTCTCTCCCCCACCCTCAACTTTTGTCACTTTTTTTTTTTTTGGGGAGGTGGGAGTTTGTACCTAGTTTTGACAGGTATCTGCTCCTACTTCCACCTGGATCACCTAGGCAATCCAAGCAGAGGTTCCCCCCCCCCCTCCTTGCCTGTAGCCTTCAGGGACACATCACGTGTCCCAGAAGACTGTGGGGCCATTCACAAGGTGCAGTGCGACGTGCGCATGTGCAGTGGGGAGCTGGCTGTGAAGTCGCAAGGTGTCACAGCTGGTTTTCTAACGTTACGCATGTTGGCAACGGGGACCTCAAGACTGGCGAAGAACCGGCCAAGGTGAGGATGGTTGTTAAGTTGTACATTATTTGTAGCTACCAAAAAATATTTTGGGGGGGACTGAAAATCCTTTTTTAAATGATAAAACCTATTATTTTTGTAAAGTTGAGGGGGGGATCACTATATATACTTTTGCTGCAAGGTCCACTTTAAAGTGTTAGTTCACCTTTACATCAAAAATAAAAGTTGGGCTAACACCGTACACCCTCCAGTCCCCACTGTACTTACCTCTGTGGGTGATGAGCTGTCAATGCCTATGCAGCAGGTGTAGCAGACCCGGGATGGGAAATTACCTCTCTTCTCTGTTCAGCGTTTCCAGGGTGGATCAGAGCCATTCTGATTGGCCAGCCCTGGCACAGAGCATTGCTCTGATCTGTCCCTGAATGGATGCACAGAGAAGAAAAATAATTTTAACCCGTGGACTGCTGCAACAGCTGCTGGGGTTCTCACAGCTTAGCAGCCCCAGAGATAAGTACAGTGGGGACTGGGTGGGTGGTTATGGTGTACAGTGTTCACCTATTAATTTTTTCTGAGATGGATTAACCCTTTAAATAGTAGCAGTGCTGGGAGCACTTTGAAGTTGAAGCAAACTGGATGCCCTGACTCTCTGCATTAAGGATAAAATCCTAAATGCCCCCCCCCCCCCAGCACCCCCCTTTAGACTTACCTGCGTCTGATCTTAATCCAGAGATGTGCATGACAGCAGCTGCTCTCTCCTTCCTCATAGGCCATTGGCTCCCGCTGCTGTCAGAGACAGACAGACACACAGAGCCGACTCAGGAGCGAGTCTGCACGAGTGCCCCCGTAGCTTGCTATGGTAGGCGCTCAGAGATGGGGAGGAGTCAGGAGCACCAACGGGAGACCTGAGGAGGATCCAGGCTGCTCTGTGCAAAATCATTACTCAGAGCAGGTAAGTATAACATGTTTGTTTTTGTTTTTTTAAATTACCAAAATGCTGATGGTTCCGGTACAAGGTGCGTCTGCGGAAACCACAACACCATATACATTAGTACCTTGGATTGCAAGTATAATTCGTTCAAGAACCATGCTTGTAATCCAAAGCACTCGTATATCAAAGCAAGTTTCCCCATAGGAATCAATGGAAACTCAGATAATGCATTTCACTGCCACTGTTGTATGCAGTACCGCTTGTGGCCAGAGGTGTGGGGGTGCCAATGACGCTCGGAGACCACTCGGGAACCACGCATCTGGCCACATATGGTACTGCACACCCCAGAGGCTTGAATCCTGCTCGTCTTGCGAGACGACGCTCACAAAATGAGTCAGGTTTAAAAAAAAAATCTTGCATTGCAAAACGCTCGTAAACCACGTTACTCGCAATCCGATGTGTTACTGTATACGGTTATAAACCATTCTATAAAGCAGGTATACATTGAGGATTATCTGTGAGCGATGATACGTAATTGTATCACAAAACCTGTTGCTTTCTGGATGAAATCCAAGGAAATGTTCTGCAGCATCCACAATGCCGTCAGTATTCTGCTTCCTCTCCGTCTTTTGTTGAGGTTAACGTGGCGCCAAAATAACGTTTGACTTAGAAATGGCGTTTGTTTCCTCCTTTAGATGAATGAATTGCAGGTCTGGCCATGGTGGGACGGTTGGGAAAGTTGAAAACTGTCTTCTATTAAATTTCTTCCAAATTTCTGAGCACTTGACTGAAGCCCTGCAGGAAAAGCTTGCACAAGCCCCTTCTTGCCCGCAGGCCTTGCTTCATCAGGAGCAAACCCACAATCAGTGTAATCAGGGCTGATTATTCCGATTAGGTTACACAAGGGAACAGTGTAATTACTGTTTACATATCTGGAAAAACCATTTCACTTTACTCATCAGCAAACACTTAATCTCATAGTTGGGTGAGCGGTGCCGGCTTTGTGCAGCGTGAGACTCTCAGAGCACAAAAAAGGCCTTTCTGGCCCCCATGGGGTGTGCAGGAGGGGAGGCTGGGTGACGGCAGGAACACAAAGATGGCAAGTCCAGGAGCCTGTCCTGCCAGAACTTACAACCTGTTTAGAGCTATTGTATGAAGGCACATAATGTGACCCAGACGGCTCGTTCTCTATTGTGGGCATGCATCCCGGCCCCATTAAAACAACCACTTGACCAGTTAGTGGGCTTCTTGTTCATTTACAGGTGAAATCCAGTCAAGAGAAAAAGGACCAGCAAACCAGACTTTTAAAGTGGACATAGCCTCAGATAAGTGCAGCATGTTAAATAATAAATACATCCAGGTATTTATTACCACTGAGAGGGACCATGCAGGTTCTCATCTGGAAAGGAGAGAACCAATCTTCACTCATCATGGTGGGTAATGCCACTCAGGACCTTCAGGGACTCAACCTCCCTTTCCTGGGGTTCACTACCCTGGACCTGTATAGCACCCTACTGGAAACACCTTGGTAAGTTACTACTGCACAGGGTTCCGTATACGCAAAGGTCCAGCTCTGAATGGTTGCTTTATAGGCAATCCCTCACATGTCAACTCCTTCCACCACTGTGCAATGTCACTCAGGACCTTCGGGGACCCGATCCCCCTTTCCTGGTGTTCACTACCTTGGACCTGTGTAGCACCCTACTGGAAACACCTTGGTAAATTACTACTGCGCAGGGTACCGTATACGCAAAGTCCAGCGCTGAATGATTGCTTTATAGACAATCCCCCGTATGTCCACCCCTTCCACCACTGTGCAATGTCACTCAGGACCTTCGGGGATCCGATCCCCCTTTCCTGGTGTTCACCACCTTGGACCTGTGTAGCACCCTCCTGGAAACACCTTGGTAAGTTACTACTGCGCAGGGTACCATATACGTAAGGTCCAGCGCTGAATGATCGTTTTATAGGCAATCCCCCGTATGTCCACCCCTTCAACCACTGTGCAATGTCACTCAGGACCTTCAGAGACTCGATCCCCCTTTCCTGGTGTTCACTACCTTGGACCTGTGTAGCACCCTACTGGAAATACCTTGGTACGTTTCTACTGCGCAGGGACCCATATATGCAAGGTCCAGCACCGAATTGTCGCTTTACAGGCAATACCTCGCATGTTGACCCCTTCCACCACTGTGCAATGTCACTCAGGACCTTCAGGGACTCGATCCCCGTTTCCTGGCGTTCACTACCTTGGACCTGTGTAGCACCCTACTGGAGATACCTTTGTTAGTTACTACTGCTCAGGATTCTGTATAAGTAAGGTTCAGTGCTGAATGTCCGAAAGGCAATCCCCGTAATCACCATGGTGGGTCTCTGGTAACACTCCTCTGAGCATTTTAGCCATAGGAATGGATCTGGAAAACGGCAAACTCTTAATTCCTTTCTGGAACCATTTTGAGCACATGGCAATGTTTATGCAGAGAGCCCCATACCGGTGACCATCACCTTCAAGAGGAAGTAAACCCTGATGGGTTTTACTTTCTCTTTGTTCCCCTGCAAAGTAAAAGCATAATGCATACAAGCCCATTATGTGTCACTTACCTGCAAAGGAAGCCCGCTGGTGGCCACATCCATCTTCGCCCCTTATCCTTCCGGGGCTGCAGACCCCAAAAAGACAGAGCTATCTTAACCCCTTGCCGACCGTATACAGTGCATATACAGCGGCAAGGCGGCTCTCCTGTGAAAAAGGCATGTCAATTTGCACTTCCGGGGTCTGGGGTGCACATGCACGCTGCTGGCGACCTCTTCCCACTGTGATTTGACACAGCTGGAACCCATTATGCTCGTAATCCAAGGTTCCACTGTATGAGCTACAGCAATAGCTGCACACAATTTTCCATGTCGGGTACCCTCAGCATTTTGGATGGGAGCGCTTTCAGCTGTTGAAAGGGAAAGTTCATGGTTGGTTTATTCTGCATCTTGTGCAATGGCTAGTTAATCTGGAACAGACCAGTGCAGGAAATGCGGGCTTCGTTCCTTGCAGCAGGCTGGGAAATAACTTCTCTTGGCCTGGTGTTCCTTCTAGACCAGGGATCTGCAATTAGTGGACCTCCAGCTGTTACAAAACTACAAGTCCCATCATTCCTCTGCCTCTGGGTGTCATGCTTTTGGCTGTCAGAGTCTTGCTAGGCCTCATGGGATTTGTAGTTCTGCAACAGCTGGAGGTCTACTAATTGCATATCCCTGTTCTCGACTCAGCAGCTTGGCTTCTCCATTACCCAAAGGAATCTGAAAAGCCAGGCCAGTCTTTGGTAAGGTCTTGGCCAACATAGGATCTTGAATGTCAAGCTTTTCCATGCATATTCTCCTTCACGTTACTGTTATGGAAGATGCTTGAAGGCCACATACTGGTCAAAGTCTATGACTTGGGATGGGTAACAGGTTTCCATGGACTGTACGACATCCCAATGCATACAATATTCCGTAACTGTAAAACTTTGAATGTACCCAGTATGTCGTTCATGAGGGAGCGAATACAGGTCAGGTGGAACCCGCATCTGCTTCTCTTGTGTCTGCAGCTTCTTCGATGTTGCCGGGTTCAGATTGCACTTTGCTTCTATGCTCCAGACCCTCGGTGAGGAATACCGGCCATCAGCAGATCACAACCATGGCAGACTAAGTAGTAAATTGTTAACACGTGTGACCTCTTCGGTGCACATTACATCTGTGGAGATGCAAGCCCTGGAGACCAAGAAAAAACAAACTTTGACTCGTTGACTTCCAAACAGAATAGTTTATTCAGTGCCGGGTAACGACACACGGTCACAGCTCATACACTATAAAAGTCAACTCTTCATTAAGACATTTGCGTCTCCCCATTGGCAGGAATAGCTCCATTGTTGAGTTTGGACCATTGCAGAGTCCTCCTGCCTCCGCTGGATGACCTCTCGTGTAGTCAGGAGCAATATGTATTATATATTGTTTCTGGTTCTCGGTGTTTGGATTAATCTCCAGCAAATTATACATCACTCAAGCAAGGCCCAGCGCCCCATTTCCCTGAAAGGTGATCCGCCTGTGTAAATTATACTGCGCTGCCGTGTCGCCCTTTTATGTGGTGAGGATCTGCTCAGTAGCTCTGTTATTTTTTCCTCCAGTTTTACATACCACAAGGGTGAGCTGGATGGAAAGCCGAGAGCCCCAAACGCAGAGGAATTCCCGCACATTCCTTCTGTTCAATAATATGACTTTATATGCTACAGAAACCAGAAGAACACTGCGGCTTTGTTACTGCAAAAAACGTTTGTGACCCTTTCGCTGCTACAGAGCGTGATCTGCCGCTACCACCACTGCAGACCTCTCAGGGCAACCTTTACACACTGGCTGTCCCTTGTGCTCCATGCAAACCTCTGACCTCCTTCACAACTCATTATTGCCGATGTCATACTAGCTCACCAGTCCTGACAAGAGATGGCGTGTTCACCTGAGCCCATCTCTAGTCCTGACCGTCCTTAATCACCAACACCATTGGCCTCCACCCAAGTCTTTCCCCCGTCCTCACTTCCCAATTGATGGCCTCCTTTACCACCTCAATCATCTAAAGATCTCTCTTCTACACCGCTTTTCACGTCTGTATTGACCTCTCGTCCCATCGCCCTCTTACAATTGACATCTCTTCTGCTCTGTCCATCTTCATGACTTCTCACCATCCCACCACTAGCACCCCACCACTTCCCACACCCATCACCACTAGCACCCAACCACTTCCCACACCCATCACCACTAGCACCCCACCACTTCCCACACCCATCACCACTAGCACCCCACCACTTCCCACACCCATCACCACTAGCACCCCACCATTTCCCACACCCATCACCACTAGCCTATGTTCCCGTCATTCCATCACCAGCAACCTTCCCCACACCTCTCCACCGCTCACCTCCCTTGTTTACATCCCATTGCCACTTATCTCCCTCCATTACAACTTACCACTGCCGACCACCCTTCTTCACATACCACCACCATACATCTCCTTCCTTCCTACTGCAAATCACCCTTCTTCACATACAACTACCATGCATCTTCTTAATTACTCCTGTTGATCTTCCTTCTCCACACCCTACTACAGCTGACCTCCCTACTCCACACCCCACTGCCGCCGACCTCCCTTCTCCACACCCCACTACCACTCGCCTCCCTTCTCCACACCCCACTACCACTCGCCTCCCTTCTCCACACCCCACTACCACTCGCCTCCCTTCTCCACACCCCACTACCACTCGCCTCCCTTCTCCACACCCCACTACCACTGACCTCCCTTCTCCACACCCCACTACCACTGACCTCCCTTGTCCACACCCCACTACCACTGACCTCCCTTCACCACACCCCACTACCACCCACCTCCCTTCTCCACACCCCACTACCACCCACCTCCCTTCTCCACACCCCACTACCACTCGCCTCCCTTCTCCACACCCCACTACCACCACCTCCCTTCTCCACACCCCACTACCACCCACCTCCCTTCTCCATACCCCACTGACCTCCCTTCACTACACCCCACTACCACCCACCTGCCTGCTCTACACCCCACTACCACCCACCTCCCTTCGCCACACCCCACTACCACTCACCTCCTTCCTTTACACCCCACTACCACCCACCTCCCTTCTCCACATCCCACTGCCACCCACCTCCCTTTACACCTCACTACCACTCACCTCCCTTCTCCACATCCCACTACCACTCACCTCCTTCCTTTACACCCCACTACCACTCACCTCCCTTCTCCACATCCCACTACCACACACCTCCCTTCACACCCCACTACCACTCACCTCCTTCCTTTACACCCCACTACCACTCACCTCCCTTCTCCACACCTCACTACCACCCACCTCCCTTCACACCCCACTACCACTCACCTCCTTCCTTTACACCCCACTACCACTCACCTCCCTTCTCCACACCCCACTACCATCCACCTCCCTTCACACCCCACTACCACTCACCTCCCTCCTTTACACCCCACTACCACCCACCTCCCTTCTCCACACCCCACTACCACTCGCCTCCATTCTCCACACCCCACTACCACCCGCCTTCCTTCTCCAAACCCCACTACCACCCACCTCCCTTCTCCACACCCCACTACCACCCACCTCCCTTCTCCACACCCCACTACCACCCACCTCACTTCTCCACACCCCACTACCACCCACCTCCCTTCTCCACATCCCACTACCACCCACCTCCCTTGTCCACACCCCACTATCACCCACCTCCCTTGTCCACACCCCACTACCACCCACCTCCCTTGTCCACACCCCACTACCACCCACCTCCCTTGTCCACACCCCACTACCACCCACCTCCCTTGTCCACACTCCACCACCACCCACATCCCTTCTCCACACTCCACTACCACCCACCTCTCTTGTCCACACCCCACTACCACCCACATCCCTTCTCCACACTCCACTACCACCCACATCCCTTCTTCACACTCCACTACCACTCACTTCCCTTCTCCACAGCCCACTACCACCCACCTCCCTTCTCCACAGCCCACTACCACCCACCTCCCTTCTCCACACCCCACTACCACCCACCTCCCTTCTCCACACCCCACTACCACCCACATCCCTTCTCCACACTCCACTACCACCCACCTCCCTTCTCCACACCCCACTACCACTCGCCTCTATTCTCCACACTCCACTACCACTCACTTCCCTTCTCCACAGCCCACTACCACCCACCTCCCTTCTCCACACCCCACTACCACCCACCTCCCTTCTCCACACCCCACTACCATCCACTTCCCTTCTCCACACCCCACTACCGCTGACCTCTCTACTCTACACCCCACTACCATCCACTTCCCTTCTCCACACCCCACTACCGCTGACCTCTCTACTCCACACCCCACTACCACCCACCTTTTTGGCTTATATATGCCAATTGTAGATTCTACTTTTTTGAGTCTTCACTGAATTACTAACCTGATGTTAGTAGTACCTGGTCACTATGTAGGTGATGGTTTCTTTAACTTTGTAATTGAATATAAATGAGTGTAATCCACAAAACAACAACATAAATATTTTATATTGCAGCTTATTAGGGATTCATTAGGGATTTTGTATTCTGCCACTTTTGCTAGACAGCTTGTTAGAGGAGGTTAAAAAACAGACTTAATTGCCGGATCAATAAAACGGAAAACGATCGCACACATCATATCTAAGAATTAGAGAGCTGCAGTATAATAATTATTTATTTATTTGGGGGGGGGGGGGTATCCCCTGGCTGTGATCTGACATTGGCTCAGCAGACGTGACCAGAAGGACCGTATTTTATATGTAGCCGGTAGTGCTCCGTTATTTCTAGAAACGGTTTTCTTAAGTTCCATTCATAATAAACAAGCCGTGAGCAGACTTTCCTCCGCTCCGAAGACAAAGAAGGAAAAATTGAACCCGGGAATATTTTCCATCTGATGTTTGTAGAATGAAGGGTTCTGGCCGGCTCGGGTTCCTGGCTCTCGGCACACGCTCTGGGAGAGGTACGGCTCATCCACCAGGGACGGCTGCGGTGAATAGCCGTGGCCCGGTGCCACGTTTAATGTACCGCTCCTCCGCTGGAATCTGTCAGGACACGACTCTCCTTTCACAAACCTTCTTTAAGTGGCTTTTCATTATAGTTCTGTTTTCTATAAACCGCCATGTGAAACCAGCCATCCCCACCGACTGCTTTTCATCTTCGCTTTTATACCGGCCTATAAAAAGTCCCTGGCAGTAAAAAAACGGAGGAAAAATTGATGGGACGGTTTGGCGCAGGTACCAGAATATAGGATATTATTACACGGCCCGAGATTTCTAGACTGCCTTTTATGCCAGGACTGCAGAATCGTTGTCTGCGCTAACCTCTGAAAGGTGAACCCGGGGTGACGGTTACTTTTCACTTCTCTGAGGTTGGAAGAGGTATGAAGACTTCATTCTCCAAAGTATGGATGTTCAGTACACACAACTGAGGGGCTGGTTTGTGGCATGAACGCGTTCCGACTCCGGCCCCGGATAGACTAAAAAATACCCATGTAGCCTTTCTGATCTTGTCTTAGACCAGGGGTCTCCAAACTGCACCCGAGGGCCGGATGTGGCCCTTTGCTTGCTTTTATCTGGCCCTTGAGGCACTGTTCCACCAACTGACACCAGTGATGGGGCACTATTCCCCCTATTGACACCAGTGATGGGGCACTATTCCCCCTACTAACACAAATGATGGGGCACCCGTCCCCCTACTGACACCAATGATGGGGCACCATTCCCCTTACTGACACCAATGATAGGGCACCAGTCCCCCTACTGACACCAATGATGGGGCGCCAGTCCCCCTACTGACACCAATGATGGGGCGCCAGTCCCCCTACTGACACCAATGATGGGGCGCCATTCCCCCTACTGACACCAATGATGGGGCACCATTCCCCCTACTGACACCAATGATGGGGCACCATTCCCCCTACTGACACCAATGATGGGGCACCATTCCCCCTACTGACACCAATGATGGGGCACCATTCCCCCTACTGATACCAATGATGGGGCAATATTCCGCCCACTGATACCAATGATGGGGCACCATTCCCCTTACTGACACCAATGATGGGGCACCATTCCCCCTACTGACACCAATGATGGGGCACCATTCCCCCTACTGACACCAATGATGGGGCACCATTCCCCTTACTGACACCAGTGATGGGGCACTATTCCTCCCACTGATACCAATGATGGGGCACCATTCCCCTTACTGACACCAATGATGGGGCACCATTCCCCCTACTGACACAAATGATGGGACACCATTCCCCCTACTGACACCAATGATGGGACACCATTCCCCCTACTGACACCAATGATGGGGCACAATTCCCCCTACTGATACCAATAATGGGGCACCATTCCCCCTACTGATACCAATGATGGGGCACCATTCCCCCTACTGATACCAATGATGGGGCACAATTCCCCCTACTGATACCAATGATGGGGCACCATTCCCCCTACTGATACCAATGATGGGGCACAATTCCCCCTACTGATACCAATGATGGGGCACCATTCCCCATACTGATACCAATGATGGGGCACCATTTCCCCTACTAACACAAATGATGGGGCACCATCATCCTTCCTGGCAAACTCTCACAAGAGTGAGTGAGTGAGAGAGCTGTGTGTGATGTCATAAGCCTAGGCCAATGACCAGACATGAAACAGGAAGTGGGCTGTATAAGGGATTTACTTGCAGAAAAAAAAGGTTTTACTATCCAAAGTTAGAGTCCCCCTCATATACAAGTGTGCCCATCAGAGTCCCCCCTCATATCCAAGTGTGCCCATCGGTGTCCCCCTCATGTCCAAGTGTGCCCATCGGAGTCCCCCTCATGTCCAAGTGTGCCCATCGGAGTCCCCCTCATGTCCAAGTGTGCCCATCGGAGTCCCCCTCATGTCCAAGTGTGCCCATCGGAGTCCCCCTCATGTCCAAGTGTGCCCATCGGAGTCCCCCTCATGTCCAAGTGTGCCCATCGGAGTCCCCCTCATGTCCAAGTGTGCCCATCGGAGTCCCCCTCATGTCCAAGTGTGCCCATCGGAGTCCCCCTCATGTCCAAGTGTGCCCATCGGAGTCCCCCTCATGTCCAAGTGTGCCCATCGGAGTCCCCCTCATGTCCAAGTGTGCCCATCGGAGTCCCCCTCATGTCCAAGTGTGCCCATCGGAGTCCCCCTCATGTCCAAGTGTGCCCATCGGAGTCCCCCTCATGTCCAAGTGTGCCCATCGGAGTCCCCCTCATGTCCAAGTGTGCCCATCGGAGTCCCCCTCATGTCCAAGTGTGCCCATCGGAGTCCCCCTCATGTCCGAGTGTGCCCATCGGAGTCCCCCTCATGTCCGAGTGTGCCCATCGGAGTCCCCCTCATGTCCGAGTGTGCCCATCGGAGTCCCCCTCATGTCCGAGTGTGCCCATCGGAGTCCCCCTCATGTCCGAGTGTGCCCATCGGAGTCCCCCTCATGTCCGAGTGTGCCCATCGGAGTCCCCCTCATGTCCAAGTGTGCCCATCGGAGTCCCCCTCATGTCCAAGTGTGCCCATCGGAGTCCCCCTCATGTCCAAGTGTGCCCATCGGAGTCCCCCTCATGTCCAAGTGTGCCCATCGGAGTCCCCCTCATGTCCAAGTGTGCCCATCGGAGTCCCCCTCATGTCCAAGTGTGCCCATCGGAGTCCCCCTCATGTCCAAGTGTGCCCATCGGAGTCCCCCTCATGTCCAAGTGTGCCCATCGGAGTCCCCCTCATGTCCAAGTGTGCCCATCGGAGTCCCCCTCATGTCCAAGTGTGCCCATCGGAGTCCCCCTCATGTCCAAGTGTGCCCATCGGAGTCCCCCTCATGTCCAAGTGTGCCCATCGGAGTCCCCCTCATGTCCAAGTGTGCCCATCGGAGTCCCCCTCATGTCCAAGTGTGCCCATCGGAGTCCCCCTCATGTCCAAGTGTGCCCATCGGAGTCCCCCTCATGTCCAAGTGTGCCCATCGGAGTCCCCCTCATGTCCAAGTGTGCCCATCGGAGTCCCCCTCATGTCCAAGTGTGCCCATCGGAGTCCCCCTCATGTCCAAGTGTGCCCATCGGAGTCCCCCTCATGTCCAAGTGTGCCCATCGGAGTCCCCCTCATGTCCAAGTGTGCCCATCGGAGTCCCCCTCATGTCCAAGTGTGCCCATCGGAGTCCCCCTCATGTCCAAGTGTGCCCATCGGAGTCCCCCTCATGTCCAAGTGTGCCCATCGGAGTCCCCCTCATGTCCAAGTGTGCCCATCGGAGTCCCCCTCATGTCCAAGTGTGCCCATCGGAGTCCCCCTCATGTCCAAGTGTGCCCATCGGAGTCCCCCTCACGTCCAAGTGTGCCCATCGGAGTCCCCCTCACGTCCAAGTGTGCCCATCGGTGTCCCCCTCACGTCCAAGTGTGCCCATCGGTGTCCCCCTCACGTCCAAGTGTGCCCATCGGTGTCCCCCTCACGTCCAAGTGTGCCCATCGGTGTCCCCCTCACATCCAAGTGTGCCCATCGGTGTCCCCCTCACATCCAAGTGTGCCCATCAGAGTCCCCCCCCCCTCACATCCAAGTGTGCCCATCAGAGTCCCCCCCCCCTCACATCCAAGTGTGCCCATCAGAGTCCCCCCCCCTCACATCCAAGTGTGCCCATCAGAGTCCCCCTCACATCCAAGTGTGCCCATCAGGAGGACGGGGGAGAGTCATGGTAAGTCATTGCTTAAAGCCGGATAAGATTGTGTAGCAATCCAGATGTGGCCCAGCGGCTGCAATTTGGAGGCCCCTGCTTTAAAGTGGTTGTAAACCTCAGACATTAAATATGAACAATGCACATCCCTCTATAGTGTGTACTTGTCTCAGTCCAGAGCACTGAGTGTCATTTCTGTCTGCTGCCTCCTTCCTCTGCTATCTGTATGAATCACTTCTGACAAGTTTTCCTGATGCCAAGAGAGAAAAAAAGGTGACCGGGGAGGGATCTCCAGCACACAGCCTGTGACTGACAGCCTCAGCTCTGTTCCTGTGAGCTGGATGTGTCTCTTCCTCCAATCAGCTCTCAGAGCTCTCCTGACTGCTGTAACCTCAGCTCTCTGCCCCCTGCTTTTCAGAGCTGAGAGATCCTGTGTGAATTCTGCACTTTGAATGGATGTAGGGGGGAGATTGCTGCAGATAAACAGGTACAACTTAGGAGGATTTGTTTTGTCTCACCTGAGGATAGTCACTTCACTGGGTATATGTCAGAGTGTACAACTACTTTTTAGGTATTGCCTAATCAGCATTCTATGTGCTTGACCTGTACTGTAGCCCCGTACTGACCTTCTCCACCTTCCTCCCGTACAGGTGAGATACTCTGCACAGAGTCTGTTTGAATACCTCCGGGACATCCAAAGCAATGCCGAAGCCATGGGTTCCTTCGTCCAGACGTTGCTGCAGGTCTTCAAGGACAACCAGCACAATGACCGGTACCAGAACCATTTTATTCATCATTGTAGAACGTCCCAAAATAGCAGAAGACCACTTACCCAACAACCAACTACAACTCCCATCGTGCTGCTGGTGCCCTGTAGGTGGCTACAGGTGAAGCAGCCTTCCTCGCCCTGTGTGGAGTTTCTGTGCTGCTTTGTGTCCCATTTCCTCTCTACTCTAAGCCGTATCTTTGTCTCCTCCATTGCCGGTGTTCTGCCAAAAAACTCCAACACTCCAAAATCTCCAACCACGTCACTTCCGGTGACTCTCCAGCAGCAATAATTGGAGATTTCGACCAGTCGGCTGTTTTCACACAACACCGGCAGCGTTTACTCTACAGCAGGGCTCAAAATTTCAAGTCCTGAGCCACTAGCCAGGCCTAAAGAGTTATTCGCCACCAGTTGCCCCACCCAACCCCTCCTCTGCCCCATCCATAAGCCCGCCCCTAAATGCGCCCTTGTAAATTATCTTAGGAAATTACACTGTTAAATGTTTTACGCAGAATTAAGTTCCAAAAATAGATATTAACAACTTTAACAATAATAACATAAATCATATCTGTACCCATCAGTTCAGCTTTATGGTGCCCATGAATGCAGCCTCACTGTGCCCATGAATGCAGCCTCACTGTGCCCATGAATGCAGCCTCACTGTGCCCATGAATGCAGCCTCACTGTGCCCATGAATGCAGCCTCACTGTGCAGCCTCACTGTGCCCATCAATGCAGCCTCACTGTGCCCATGAATGCAGCCTCACTGTGCCCATGAATGCAGCCTCACTGTGCCCATGAATGCAGCTTCACTGTGCCCATCAATGCTGCCTCACTGTGCCCATCAATGCTGCCTCACTGTGCCCATCAATGCTGCCTCACTGTGCCCATCATTGCAGCCTCACTGTGCCCATCATTGCAGCCTCACTGTGCCCATCATTGCAGCCTCACTGTGCCCATCATTGCAGCCTCACTGTGCCCATCATTGCAGCCTCACTGTGCCCATCATTGCAGCCTCACTGTGCCCATCATTGCAGCCTCACTGTGCCCATCATTGCAGCCTCACTGTGCCCATCATTGCAGCCTCACTGTGCCCATCATTGCAGCCTGACTGTGCCCATGAATGCAGCCTGACTGTGCCCATGAATGCAGCCTCACTGTGCCCATGAATGCAGCCTCACTGTGCCCATCAAATGCAGCCTCACTGTGCCCATCAAATGCAGCCTCACTGTGCCCATCAAATGCAGCTTCACTGTGCCCATCAAATGCAGCTTCACTGTGCCCATCAAATGCAGCTTCACTGTGCCCATCAATGCAGCCTCACTGTGCCCATCAATGCAGCCTCACTGTGCCCATCAATGCAGCCTCACTGTGCCCATCAATGCAGCCTCACTGTGCCCATCAATGCAGCCTCACTGTGCCCATCAATGCAGCCTCACTGTGCCCATCAATGCAGCCTCACTGTGCCCATCAATGCAGCCTCACTGTGCCCATCAAATGCAGATTTACGGTGCCCATCAAATGCAGATTTACGGTGCCCATGAATGCAGCCTCACTATGCCCATCAATGCAGCCTCACTGTGCCCATCAATGCAGCCTCACTGTGCCCATCAAATGCAGCTTTATGGTGCCCATCAATGCAGCCTCACTGTGCCCATCAATGCAGCCTCACTGTGCCCATCAATGCAGCCTCACTGTGCCCATCAATGCAGCCTCACTGTGCCCATCAAATGCAGCTTTACGGTGCCCATGAATGCAGCCTCACTATGCCCATCAATGCACTTTCACTGTGCCCATCATTGCAGCCTCACTGTGCCCGTGAATGCCCTGCAAACCAATAGAATAATGTGCTAGTATGCATTGCATACTAGCACATTATGAAATGCTTACCTTAGAACGAAACTCCCGCACCGCCTCCAAGTCACCGCTGAGGGAGCTGACATGTTCCCTCTGCATTTCTTTTGGGATCGCGGGCTCCGGCGCTGTGAGTGGCCCAGAGCCGCAACGATGCCACTCCCACGCATGCACGCGGGAGCCCTCTGTTCCGGCAAGATACGTCGGACCTGCAGAGAGCATGCACTGCTGACATCAGCGACTGCATGCAGGGTCAATATCTCCTAAACCATGCAGGTTTAGGAGATATTCTGCTCACCTGTAGGTAAAAATCACCAAGCGGGCTTTACTACTGCTTTAAAGGGTAACTAAAAAAAGTATATAGCATATGCTTGCCTCAGTTCTTTTAAGGTGAGCAAGGTCTTTTAAGAGGAGCCAGGTGCAGTGATGTTTTCAAGAAGCAATGTACAGCACCCTGCAAACCCCTCCCGCCAGCCATGATCTGCCTGCATTGCATAGAGAAGCACAGAGACCCAGCGATTACATCACTGGGTCTAAAATAAGGTACGACATGAAAATAGAACGATTTTGTTTAAAGATATAGTTAGTATGCTGATAAGGTAGGGGAACCAGGGAAGGCAAAATAATAAGGCAGATTAAATTTCAGCTCTAAATTGTTCAAAACTGATAAACTTTTTCTGTTTTTTCCTGCAGAGTCTCCATCCCCTTGCTGAAGATGTTGGACCAAATGTTGGCCAATGGCTGTTTTGGGCTCTACACACATGAGGAAGAGTAAGTATTTGAATTGTATGGAAGATGCCGGGTGTTTATGTGTATACAAACTCCGCTTGAGTGCTTCCGTCAGTATATCGCTTCCTAAGTCCTCCAACACGAGACTGATGGATCTGTCAATAGTAATCCCCAAGAACCAGGCAACACCAGTCTTGGAGTACATCAGGAATAGACTGCTTTATTTGAGATCTCACACCAATATATACACAAGGATGACAATACAAACTGTAACCAGAAACCTAATTAACACAAGCTAATTAACTAATCTTTTAACCAGACAGGTGACTCAGAGATATGACCTTTCAGGGCAGGCTTAACGTCTCCTAGCTCACTGACTATTAAATACACATCATAAATATCAACACAGGATTCCTTCAAACAATTGCAGGGTTAATTAGCACAAACAACGATGGGTGAAAGACTCTTAGAAGCCGTACTAGACTTATTTACATTATAGCAGACAGACAGGTGGCTGGAGGTGATGACATCAGCATCTTCTAACAGTATGTGTCCCAACAGTATGAATCAGTCACTATTTCTAATATGGCATATACAGGGTTCCCAGAGTCAGTGTGTCTGGGGGGGGGGGGGGAGGTATGGACCTGAATCCAAAGTAACACCACCTCAAGGGTCCCCAGGCATACAGCTCACAAAGAGCACCCTTCCCCCAAAATCCAGGGCCCATGATCAGTAATCAAGTGGTCAGCATTCAGTCCCCTCCAAAAGCCTCTGTCACATATTGGCATCAGCAAGGTCCATCCTGGGTAAAATGAGGGGTTAAGAGTAAAACACTTCTGTACCAGCGATGTACCCGTACATCACTGGAATTCATACCAGGATGATATACAACTGCAGGCATCATCCAGGTACCGTTTATTTTTATTTTTTTTAGAGCCAGCGGTCAGCTCTATTGTAAAAGCAATCCTAGCAGCTAATTAGCCTCTGGACTCTGGGCTTTCTCAGACTCTCCCATCCCATCGGATCAGCTTTGATCAGCTCTCGGCTATAGTAACCCAGTAGTGACCTGTCATCACTTCCAGTTTCCCTGGACGTTATCGGCGGCATTTAAAAAAAATCAAAAGCATTCAAAAACGCCGATCTTGGTGTTCTGAATGCTTTTAAGGGCAGAGGAGGGATTTGGAGGGACGCCAGATCCATCCATAAAGAGGACCTGTCACTGCCTATTGCTGTCACAAAGGATGTTTATATTCCTTGTGACAGCAATAAAATTGATTTAAAAAAAAAAAAAAGCCTATATATTATTTAACTACTTGCCGATCAGCCGCCGCAGTTGTACAGCTGCGCAAATCGCCGTCGTTGTATATTGACCGCTTTAAGAAAGTATAGAGGGTGAGCTCGCCCGCAATGCCAGAGCCGATGCGCGTGGCCCCGATGTCCGCAGACCACCCGCAATCGCTCCTCAGAGAGCGAGAACTGGGATCTGTCAATGTAAACAAACAGATCCCCATTCTGACAGGGGAGGAGAGACAGATCTGCTATTCATAGTGATCAGGAACAGCGATCGGTCTCCTCCTCCAGTCAGTCCCCTCCCCCCCCCACAGTTAGAAACACCTTCCAGAAAAAGTATTTAACCCCTTGATCACCCCCCTATTGTTAACCCCTTCCCTCTCATTTGTCATTTATACAGTAATCATTGGCTATTTTTAGCTCTGATCGCTGTATAAATGTCAGTGGTACCAAAAAAGTGTCAAAAGTGTCCGCCGCAATCTTTTGCCGCCATTACTAGTAAAAAATAAATAAAAATTACATAAATCGAATCCCCTATTTTTTTTAGACGCTATAACTTTTGTCCAAACCAATCAAAATGCATTTATTGCAATTTATTTTTTATTTTTTTACCAAAAATATGTAGAAGAATATATATCGGCCTAAACTGAGGAAGAAATTTAGTTTTTTGTTTTTTTTTATATTTATTATAGCAAAAAGTAAAATATATATATATATATATATATATATATATACACCCTGAACCCTGCATTCTGAGGGTAACGCACCCCTGAACCCTGCATTCTCTTGTAATACTTTTTTTTTTTATATCCACTGTGTTTGCAATCGACATTTGGGGTTAACAATGTATCATCACCCGTAGTACATACTTACATAGTAGGTGAGGTTGAAAAAAAGTGATCCAGTCCAACCTATGTGTGTGATTATATGTCAGTATTACATTGTATATCCCTGTATGTTGCGTCGTTTAGGTGCTTATCTAATCGTTTCTTGAAACTATCGATGCCCCCCGCTGAGACCACCGCCTGTGGAAGGGAATTCCACATCCTTGTCGCTCTTGCAGTAAAGAACCCTCTACGTAGTTTAAGGTTAAACCGCTTTTCTTCTCATTTTAATGAGTGGCCACGAGTCTTGTTAAACTCCATTCTGTGAAAAAGTTTGCTCCCTTTTGTGGGGTCACCAGTCCGGTATTTATTGTGGGGTCACCAGTCCGGTATTTATATAATGAAATCATATCCCCTCTCAAGCATCTCTTCTCCAGAGAGAATAAGTTCAGAGCTCACAACCTTTCCTCATATCTAATATCCTCCAGACCCTTTATTAGCTTTGTTGCCCTTCTTTGTAGTCGCTCCATTTCCAGTACATCCTTCCTGAGGACTGGTGCCCAGAACTGGACAGCATACTCCAGGTGCGGCCGGACCAGAGTCTTGTAGAGGGGAGAATTATCGTTTTATCTCTGGAGTTGATCCCCTTTTTAATGCCAATATTCTGTTTGCTTTGTTAGCAGCAGCTTGGCATTGCATGCCATGGCTGAGCCCATCATCTACTAGGACCCCCAGGTCCTTCTCCATCCTAGATTCCCCAGATGTTCTCCCCCCAGTCTATAGATTGCATTCAGATTCTTGCCACCCAAATGCATTATTTTACATTTTTCTACATTGAACCTCATTTGCCATGTAGTTGGTCTTCTTGCAAGGTTTCCACATCCTGCGGAGAAGTTATTGCCCTGCTTAGCTTAGTATCGTCTTCAAATACAGAGATTGAGCTTTTTCCCCCATCCCCATCCTCCAGGTCATTTATGAACAAATTAAATAGGATTGGTCCCAGCACAGAACCCTGTAGATCACAAAGGCAGTGCGTTTTGAACACGCTGCAGGAAACACACATGCCTTTCTGGCATGGGATTCTGGTGTGAACCAGCCCCAACGACAGGACACTGTGCCCCGGTGATCTTTGACTTCATCAGTGTTGTTCAAATAGATCTCCAGCTCTAAAGTTGCCTACCCCTGATCAAGGGCCTCTGCTATTAAAAAATATATACACATACACGCGTTTGGAGGTTCTAACAATTTTTGCAAAAAAATAAAAAATACTGATTGTTACATGTTAACAAAAGTGCCATAAAGGGCTTGGTCTGGAAGTGGCTGAATAAGAACCAATCAGATTACATCTTTTATTTTTTGGATCTGATTGGAGGCTGTGAGATCTCGGTGGCAGTCCGTCAGTCCTGGAAGGGACGCCTGTGGCAGTCAGTCAGTCCTGGAAGGGACGCCTGTGGCAGTCAGTCAGTCCTGGAAGGGACGCCTGTGGCAGTCAGTCAGTCAGTCCTGGAAGGGACGCCTGTGGCAGTCAGTCAGTCAGTCCTGGAAGGGACGCCTGTGGCAGTCAGTCAGTCAGTCCTGGAAGGGACGCCTGTGGCAGTCAGTCAGTCAGTCCTGGAAGGGACGCCTGTGGCAGGCAGTCAGTCAGTCCTGGAAGGGACGCCTGTGGCAGGCAGTCAGTCAGTCCTGGAAGGGACGCCTGTGGCAGGCAGTCAGTCAGTCCTGGAAGGGACGCCTGTGGCAGTCAGTCAGTCCTGGAAGGGACGCCTGTGGCAGGCAGTCAGTCAGTCCTGGAAGGGACGCCTGTGGCAGTCAGTCAGTCCTGGAAGGGACGCCTGTGGCAGTCAGTCAGTCCCGCATTCTCGGAAGCTTTTCATCTTTCATCTCTGTCCCTGCAAATGTGTAAAAAGCAGCGGTAGCCGGTATTATCCCGGTGACCTGCCAGAGGTCCCGGTGACAATTTCGGTGCCGTGTCATCACATTTTCATAGCAGGTAGATTTATGGGAGATCTGATATTATTTGGGAGGGCTCGGGGTCTCCCCAGACGGCACTTCTTAGTAGACTTTTCCTCTAATTTCCTCCCGCTGAGGGCCGGGTTCCTGTCTTCCTCCTGATGTGGAGTTGGCAGGTTGTGGGGGGGTGAGGTTGTGCCTGGCCTAATCTGCTTCTCATCTGGTTACATTTATCCAATGGCTTCCAGATGTTCCCAATCGAGTGGCCTCTTTGTCTCACTTCTCTGTGTCTGAATCCATAATGTCAGATCTGCTTAGAATCTGCGCTCTCACCCCGCCGTGACACCCGCAGTCCTAGAACCCGGCGGTCCCCTGGTCCAAGGTGCCGTGTTTACCCTCAAATCCTATTACTACTTCTACAAGCTCTGATAAGGAGCCGGTGCCGGGTGTTGGCGGTCTGCAGCTGCCTGTATTCCAGCACAGCATACATTTCATGGATAATATCCCCTCCCCCTCTATAACAGGATTAATGTCTCCCCCTGCGGATTATAGAAATGTTTTACAATTGAAGAATATAAACACAAAACATAATTGGAAGATACCGCACTGCCTGCGTATTTGGTGAAGATAGAAAGCAGCCTCCTAGGCCAATACCTTTTGACACATTTATTAAGTCATGTGGGCATGGTGAAACGCGTCGGTAATATGCCCAGGGAGGAGCCTAGGCTGAGGCCGGATCCCATGTTTATTCAGTACGCCGGGTTCTAAGGAGTTCAGCGTCCTCCAGTTATGGTTTGTACTGGGGGGGTTGCATAGAGGCCGGCGCCCAATTGTAGTGGGCCATTGGAGCGGGTCAGATTGACAATTGGAGCAGCGCTCTAAGCAGCTAACATGGAGTCATATATATACCCAACACTTTATTTTTGTGTTCTAGTTGAATGGAATGGGGGAAGAGTTGGAACCCCTCGATTTGCCTTTGTGACCATTGTCACTGGGACCGAAACTGGAGTAACATCCAAAATATTTGAGTTGTCACTGGAACAGAATTAGAGGGGAATCTTCCAAGGGGGAGCCAGCTGGACAGGAAAATTCCCAATTGGACATCGATGGCAAAAATAACTTGAGA
>NW_027507743.1:0-31554 GCF_037356315.1 Lithobates pipiens
CCGGCGGGGGGTTGGGTGTACGGCGGGTCTCTCCGGCGGGGGGTTGGGTGTACGGCGGGTCTCTCCGGCGGGGGGTTGGGTGTACGGCGGGTCTCTCCGGCGGGGGGTTGGGTGTACGGCGGGTCTCTCCGGCGGGGGGTTGGGTGTACGGCGGGTCGCTCCGGCGGGGGTTGGGTGTACGGCGGGTCTCTCCGGCGGGGGGTTGGGTGTACGGCGGGTCTCTCCGGCGGGGGGTTGGGTGTACGGCGGGTCTCTCCGGCGGGGGGTTGGGTGTACGGCGGGTCTCTCCGGCGGGGGTTGGGTGTACGGCGGGTCTCTCCGGCGGGGGGTTGGGTGTACGGTGGGTCGCTCCGGCGGGGGGTTGGGTGTACGGCGGGTCTCTCCGGCGGGGGGTTGGGTGTACGGCGGGTCGCTCCGGCAGGGGGTTGGGTGTACGGCGGGTCTCTCCGGCGGGGGGTTGGGTGTACGGCGGGTCGCTCCGGCGGGGGGTTGGGTGTACGGCGGGTCTCTCCGGCGGGGGGTTGGGTGTACGGCGGGTCGCTCCGGCGGGGGGTTGGGTGTACGGCGGGTCTCTCCGGCGGGGGGTTGGGTGTACGGCGGGTCTCTCCGGCGGGGGGTTGGGTGTACGGCGGGTCTCTCCGGCGGGGGGTTGGGTGTACGGCGGGTCTCTCCGGCGGGGGGTTGGGTGTACGGCGGGTCTCTCCGGCGGGGGGTTGGGTGTACGGCGGGTCTCTCCGGCGGGGGTTGGGTGTACGGCGGGTCGCTCCGGCGGGGGGTTGGGTGTACGGCGGGTCTCTCCGGCGGGGGGTTGGGTGTACGGCGGGTCGCTCCGGCGGGGGGTTGGGTGTACGGCGGGTCGCTCCGGCGGGGGGTTGGGTGTACGGCGGGTCTCTCCGGCGGGGGGTTGGGTGTACGGCGGGTCGCTCCGGCGGGGGGTTGGGTGTACGGCGGGTCTCTCCGGCGGGGGGTTGGGTGTACGGCGGGTCTCTCCGGCGGGGGGTTGGGTGTACGGCGGGTCGCTCCGGCGGGGGGTTGGGTGTACGGCGGGTCTCTCCGGCGGGGGGTTGGGTGTACGGCGGGTCTCTCCGGCGGGGGGTTGGGTGTACGGCGGGTCTCTCCGGCGGGGGGTTGGGTGTACGGCGGGTCTCTCCGGCGGGGGGTTGGGTGTACGGTGGGTCGCTCCGGCGGGGGGTTGGGTGTACGGCGGGTCTCTCCGGCGGGGGGTTGGGTGTACGGCGGGTCGCTCCGGCGGGGGGTTGGGTGTACGGCGGGTCTCTCCGGCGGGGGGTTGGGTGTACGGCGGGTCGCTCCGGCGGGGGTTGGGTGTACGGCGGGTCGCTCCGGCGGGGGGTTGGGTGTACGGCGGGTCTCTCCGGCGGGGGGTTGGGTGTACGGCGGGTCGCTCCGGCGGGGGGTTGGGTGTACGGCGGGTCTCTCCGGCGGGGGGTTGGGTGTACGGCGGGTCTCTCCGGCGGGGGGTTGGGTGTACGGCGGGTCTCTCCGGCGGGGGGGTTGGGTGTACGGCGGGTCTCTCCGGCGGGGGGTTGGGTGTACGGCGGGTCGCTCCGGCGGGGGGTTGGGTGTACGGCGGGTCGCTCCGGCGGGGGGTTGGGTGTACGGCGGGTCTCTCCGGCGGGGGGTTGGGTGTACGGCGGGTCGCTCCGGCGGGGGTTGGGTGTACGGCGGGTCGCTCCGGCGGGGGGTTGGGTGTACGGCGGGTCTCTCCGGCGGGGGGTTGGGAGTGAGGCGGGTCGCTCCGGCAGGGGGGGTTGGGTGTACGGCGGGTCTCTCCGGCGGGGGGTTGGGTGTACGGCGGGTCTCTCCGGCGGGGGGTTGGGTGTACGGCGGGTCGCTCCGGCAGGGGGGGTTGGGTGTACGGCGGGTCTCTCCGGCGGGGGGTTGGGTGTACGGCGGGTCGCTCCGGCATGCCGTTTCTCTGTAATAGATTGTGAGAAGCGGAACGCGTGATTGGCAGAAGGTGAAGAATGTTTTCATTCCGCTTCATCGATTGGACGGCCAGATAATGAGCGGAGTCAAGAAATCCGCAATTAAAAACTTTACCGCCGCATTAACCCCGCGCTTCGCACCCTTCATGGAGATTAGGACGGCTTTGTATGATTAGCGCTCTATAAATAGGCGCCCGGCGGAGTGCCCCGCGTGCCGCTCAGCGGAATGATCTGATTGGATTTGACGTTTCTCTGGTTTTGTGTGTAGATGAAGGAATGTCACTGCCAGCAAACACTGCGCTGTCTCCCCGCCCTCTCCCCGCCCTCTCCCCGACGTCTCCCCGCCCTCTCCCCGCCCTCTCCCCGCCCTCTCCCCGCCCTCTCCCCGCCCATCCACCACAGCTGCTCCATCCGGCGTGTACAAGACATCTGGAGGAGCTGAAAGGGTCAAATTGTCAGCTCCGCCCACATGGGCGTCACCGCAATACAATAATCGATGCAGCCAATAGAATCAGGGGAACGCAGTCATGTGACCAGCTTTAGACTTCGGGGAGGAGCAATTTCAGTGATATAAATCATCCAAACATGACGGCTTCAAACCACTGACACCCAATGGATGCAACGCGTTTCATCCAATAACTGACATCCAATGGATGCGAAGCGTTTCATCCAATAACTGACATCCAATGGATGCAACGCGTTTCATTCAATAACTGACATCCGATGGATGCAACGCGTTTCATTCAATAACTGACATCCGATGTATGCAACGCGTTTCATTCAATAACTGACATCCGATGGATGGGAAGCGTTTCATCCAATAACTGACATCCAATGGATGCGACGCGTTTCATCCAATAACTGACATCCAATGGATGCGACGCGTTTCATCCAATAACTGACATCCAATGGATGCGACGCGTTTCATCCAATAACTGACATACAATGGATGTGACGCGTTTCATCCAATAACTGACATCCAATGGATGCGAAGCGTTTCATCCAATAACTGACATCCAATGGATGCAACGCGTTTCATTCAATAACTGACATCCGATGGATGCAACGCGTTTCATTCAATAACTGACATCCGATGTATGCAACGCGTTTCATTCAATAACTGACATCCGATGGATGGGAAGCGTTTCATCCAATAACTGACATCCAATGGATGCGACGCGTTTCATCCAATAACTGACATCCAATGGATGCAACGCGTTTCATCCAATAACTGACATCCAATGGATGCGACGCGTTTCATCCAATAACTGACATCCAATGGATGCGACGCATTTCATCCAATGAATGCGATGCGTTTCATCCAATAACTGACATCAAATGGATACAATGCGTTTCATCCAATAACTGGTATCGATGGATGTGACGCGTTTCATCCAATAACTGACATCCAATGGATGCAACGCGTTTCATCCAATAACTGACATCCAATGGAGGCGACGCGTTTCATCCAATAACTGACATCCAATGGAGGCGACGCGTTTCATCCAATAACTGACATCCAATGGAGGCGACGCGTTTCATCCAATAACTGACATCCGATGGATGTGACGCGTTTCATCCAATAACTGACATCCAATGGATGCGACGCGTTTCATCCAATAACTGACATCCAATGGATGCAACACGTTTCATCCAATAACTGACATCCAATGGATGCAACGCGTTTCATCCAATAACTGACATCCAATGGATGCGATGCTTTTCATTCAATAACTGACATCCAAAGGATGCAACGCATTTCATCCAATAACTGACATCCAATGGATGCGAAGCGTTTCATTCAATAACTGACATCCAATGGATGCAACGCGTTTCATCCAACAACTGACATCCAATGGATGCAAAGCATTTTATCCAATAACTGACATCCAATAGATGCAATGCGTTTCATCTAATAACTGACATCCAATGGATGCAACGCGTTTCATCCAATAACTGACATCCAATGGATGCAACGCGTTTCATCCAATAACTGACATCCAATGGAGGCGACGCGTTTCATCCAATAACTGACATCCGATGGATGTGACGCGTTTCATCCAATAACTGACATCCAATGGATGCGACGCGTTTCATCCAATAACTGACATCCAATGGATGCAACACGTTTCATCCAATAACTGACATCCAATGGATGCAACGCGTTTCATCCAATAACTGACATCCAATGGATGCGATGCTTTTCATCCAATAACTGACATCCAATGGATGCGACACGTTTCATCCAATAACTGACATCCAATGGATGCGACACGTTTCATCCAATAACTGACATCCAATGGATGCGATGCTTTTCATCCAATAACTGACATTCGATGGATGTGATGTGTTTCATCCAATAACTGACATCAAATGGATACAACGCGTTTCATCCAATAACTTGTATCCGATGGATGTGACGCGTTTCATCCAATAACTGGTATCAGATGGATGTGACGCGTTTCATCCAATAACTGACATCCAATGGATGCGAAGCGTTTCATCCAATAACTGACATTCGATGGATGTGATGTGTTTCATCCAATAACTGACATCAAATGGATACAACGCGTTTCATCCAATAACTTGTATCCGATGGATGTGACGCGTTTCATCCAATAACTGGTATCAGATGGATGTGACGCGTTTCATCCAATAACTGACATCCAATGGATGCGAAGCGTTTCATTCAATAACTGACATCCAATGGATGCAATGCGTTTCATCTAATAACTGACATCCAATGGATGCAACGCGTTTCATCCAATAACTGACATCCAATGGATGCGAAGTGTTTCATTCAATAACTGACATCCAATGGATGCAATGCGTTTCATCTAATAACTGACATCCAATGGATGCAACGCGTTTCATCCAATAACTGACATCCAATGGATGCGAAGCGTTTCATTCAATAACTGACATCCAATGGATGCAAAGCATTTCATCCAATAACTGACATCCAATAGATGCAATGCGTTTCATCTAATAACTGACATCCAATGGATGTGACGCGTTTCATCCAATAACTGACATCCGATGGATGCGATGCTTTTCATCCAATAACTGGCATTCGATGGATGTGACGCATTTCATCCAATAACTGACATCCAATGGATACAACGCGTTTCATCCAATAACTTGTATCCGATGGATGTGACGCGTTTCATCCAATAACTGGTATCCGATGGATGTGACGCGTTTCATCCAATAACTGACATCCAATGGATGCAACGCGTTTCATCCAATAACTGACCTCCAATGGATGCGAAGCATTTCATTCAATAACTTACATCCAATAGATGCAATGCGTTTCATCCAATAACTGACATCCAATGGATGCAAAGCATTTCATCCAATAACTGACATCCAATAGATGTGACGCGTTTCATCCAATAACTGACATCCAATGGATGCGAAGCATTTCCTCCAGTAACTGACATCCAATGGATGTGACGCGTTTCATCCAATAACTGACATCCAATGGATGTGATGCGTTTCATCCAATAACTGACATCCAATGGATGCGACACGTTTCATCCAATAAATGACATCCAATGGATGCGAAGCGTTTCATTCAATAACTGACATCCAATGGATGCAACGCGTTTCATCCAATAACTGACATCCAATGGATGCAAAGCATTTCATCCAATAACTGACATCCAATAGATGCAATGCGTTTCATCTAATAACTGACATCCAATGGATGCAACGCGTTTCATCCAATAACTGAAATCCAATGGAGGCGACGCGTTTCATCCAATAACTGACATCCGATGGATGTGACGCGTTTCATCCAATAACTGACATCCAATGGATGCGACACGTTTCATCCAATAACTGACATTCGATGGATGTGATGTGTTTCATCCAATAACTGACATCAAATGGATACAACGCGTTTCATCCAATAACTTGTATCCGATGGATGTGACGCGTTTCATCCAATAACTGGTATCAGATGGATGTGGCGCGTTTCATCCAATAACTGGTATCCGATGGATGTGACGCGTTTCATCCAATAACTGACATCCAATGGATGCAACGCGTTTCATCCAATAACTGACATCCAATGGATGCAATGCGTTTCATTCAATAACTGACATCCAATGGATGCAACGCGTTTCATCCAATAACTGACATCCAATGGATGCAAAGCATTTCATCCAATAACTGACATCCAATAGATGCAATGCGTTTCATCTAATAACTGACATCCAATGGATGTGACGCGTTTCATCCAATAACTGACATCCGATGGATGCGATGCTTTTCATCCAATAACTGACATCCAATGGATGTGACGCATTTCATCCAATAACTGACTTCCAATGGATGCAAAGCGTTTCATCCAATAACTGACATCCAATGGATCCAATGCGTTTCATCCAATAACTGACATCCAATGGATACAACGCATTTCATCCAATAACTGACACCCAATGGATCCAATGCGTTTCATCCAATAACTGACATCCAATGGATCCAATGCGTTTCATCCAATAACTGACATCCAATGGATACAACGCGTTTCATCCAATAACTGACATCCAATGGATGCGAAGCGTTTCCTCCAATAACTGACATCCAATGGATGTGATGCGTTTCATCCAATAACTGACATCCAATGGATGTGACGCGTTTCATCCAATAACTGAATCCAATGGATAAAACGCGTTTCATCCAATAACTGACATCCAATGGATGTGACGCGTTTCATCCAATAACTGACATCCAATGGATGCGAAGCATTTCATCCAATAACTGACATCCAATGGATGCGATGCGTTTCATCCAATAACTGACATCCAATGGATGCGATGCGTTTCATCAAATAACTGACATCCAATGGAAGCGGCGCGTTTCATCCAATAACTGACATCCAATGGATGCGATGCGTTTCATCAAATAACTGACATCCAATGGAAGCGGCGCGTTTCATCCAATAACTGACATCCAATGGATGCGATGCGTTTCATCCAATAACTGACATCCAATGGATGCGACGCGTTTCATCCAATAACTGACATCCAATGGATGTGAAGCGTTTCATCCAATAACTGACATCCAATGGATGCAACGCGTTTCATCCAATAACTGAATCCAATGGATGTGACGCGTTTCATCCAATAACTGACATCCAATGGATGCAAAGCATTTCCTCCAATAACTGACATCCAATGGATGAGAAGCATTTCCTCCAGTAACTGACATTCAATGGATGCAAAGCATTTCACCCAATAACTGACATCCAATGGATGCGACGCATTTCATCCAATAACTGACATCCAATGAATGTGACGCGTTTCATCCAATAACTGACATCCAATGGATGCGACGCGTTTCATCCAATAACTGACATCCAATGGATGCGACGCGTTTCATCCAATAAATGACATCCAATGGATGCAACGCGTTTCATCCAATAACTGACATTCAATGGATGCAACGCGTTTCATCCAATAACTGACATATACACCATATCAGTGGTCATCATCCGTGTCCTCAGGGCCCACTGAGGCCCCGTACACCACGGTCTTCCTAGTGCACTTTCAGCGGACGTCCTACGGACCTGACCGCACGTGAAGGGACGGAGTGCGTTGGTTTTGAAGGTGATGACATAAGATGGGACTAGAAGAGGAGGTTCCATATCCAGTAGCCAATAGCTGCCCTTGTGTCATATTTGGTCTGTCGGATCAGCACACAGACCAACGGTTTTCCCGGGTTTAGTCTGTCTCAAAAAACTCCGATTGTCCGACGGACTGATCCCTTCGGAAGGTCCGGTCGTGTGTCCGGCATGAGATCATTGGCTGCTCGGTGATGCCGTATTCTGGTGTGCACCTCCCCCGAGGTAATACATAAAACCTGGCCTGATAGTGGGCCCCGAGGACAGGGTGATGACCACTGCACTATATTCCCAAAAGTATTGGGACGCCTGCCTTCACACACTATATTCCCAAAAGTATTGGGACGCCTGCCTTCACACACTATATTCCCAAAAGTATTGGGACACCTGCATTCACACACATGACCTTTAATGACCCCCCCCCAGTCTTAGTCCGGAGGGTTCAATATTGAGTTGGCCCTTTGCAGCTGTAACAGGTTCACCTCCTCTGGGAAGGCCGTCCACAAGGTTTAGGAGGGTGTCTATGGGAATGTTTGACCATTCTTCCAGAAGAGCATTTGTGAGGTCAGGCACTGATGTTGGATGAGAAGTCCTGGCTCGCAATCTCCCCTCTAATTCATCCCAAAGGTGTTCTATGGGGTTGAAGTCAGGACTCTCTGCAGGCCAGTCACGTATTTCCACCCCAAACTCGCTCATATGTGTCTCCATTCCTCCCTCCATCCATTCATCCATGTCTCCATCCACCCATCCATGTCTCCATCCATCCATCCCTCCATCCATCCATCCATGTTACAATCCATCCACCCATCCATCCATCCATGTCTCCATCCATCCATGTCTCCATCCATCCATCCATGTCTCCATCCATCCCATCCATCCATGTCTCCATCCATCCATCCATGTCTCCATCCATCCATCCATGTTTCCATCCATCCATCCCTACATCCATCCATCCATCCATGTCTCCATCCATCCATCCCATCCATATGGACTCCAGATTTGGGTCTCTGGGCACATTGGGGTATGAAGACAGCATTTATAGAGGCCTCCTATTGCAGTAGTACATGTGGTTGCCATTGGCAATGGATGTTTACAGTCAGTTGAAGCAGCCTGTCAGTATTGTATACCTGTTACCATGACCCAAACTACGGGGGCAGGGGGGTCATGTGCCCCAGGCGCCGCATTGAGAGGGGTGGCGCCACTGACAGTGGTAGTGACAGTGATATCTCTACTCTTGAGGTTGGCACAGATAAGCAAAGACTGGCGGATCGCCTGGAGGGACTCCGAGGATCCAGTGCACAGCAGCCAAGGAAGACTTCCAGCACTGGCGCCCTCTACTGGGCTCTGCATGATATCATCAGCCAGAGCCTGGCAAAGAAGTGAATAGAGGGAGTCTTCACCGCCCACTAAGTACCAGAACAGCCCCCATCTCACCCACTAAGTACCAGGACCCCCATCTCACCCACTAAGTACCAGGACCCCCATCTCACCCACTAAGTACCAGAACAGCCCCCATCTCACCCACTAAGTACCAGGACCCCCATCTCACCCACTAAGTCAGTAAGTACCAGGACCCCCATCTCACCCACTAAGTACCAGGACCCCCATCTCACCCACTAAGTACCAGGACCCCCATCTCACCCACTAAGTACCAGAATACCCCCCATCTCACCCACTAAGTACCAGGACCCCCATCTCACCCACTAAGTACCAGGACCCCCATCTCACCCACTAAGTACCAGGACCCCCATCTCACCCACTAAGTACCAGGACCCCCATCTCACCCACTAAGTACCAGAATACCCCCCATCTCACCCACTAAGTACCAGGACCCCCATCTCACCCACTAAGTACCAGGACCCCCATCTCACCCACTAAGTACCAGGACCCCCATCTCACCCACTAAGTACCAGGACCCCTATCTCACCCACTAAGTACCAGGACCCCCATCTCACCCACTAAGTACCAGGACCCCCATCTCACCCACTAAGTACCAGGACCCCCATCTCACCCACTAAGTACCAGGACCCCATCTCACCCACTAAGTACCAGGACCCCCATCTCACCCACTAAGTACCAGGACCCCCATGTCACCCACTAAGTACCAGGACCCCTATCTCACCCACTAAGTACCAGGACCCCCATCTCACCCACTAAGTACCAGGACCCCCATCTCACCCACTAAGTACCAGGACCCCCATCTCACCCACTAAGTACCAGGACCCCCATGTCACCCACTAAGTACCAGGACCCCTATCTCACCCACTAAGTACCAGGACCCCCATCTCACCCACTAAGTACCAGAACACCCCCCATCTCACCCACTAAGTACCAGAACACCCCCCATCTCACCCACTAAGTACCAGAACACCCCCCATCTCACCTAAGGACAAGTGATCTCCTGTGATATTGTATATCTGTACACCCAGCATGGTGTCAGAGGGCCGAGGGTCTGGAGAAGGTGGAGGCAATAGAACAATCCAGCGCCTCCTACAGAGGGAGCTCTACATACTGTACCTGTAGTATAGCTGGATTATTCCTCTATTATATATCTATACTATACCTTTATTATATATATTATATATCTATACTATACCTTTATTATATATATTATATATCTATACTATACCTTTATTATATATATTATATATCTATACTATACCTTTATTATATATATATATTATATATCTATACTATACCTTTATTATATATATATATTATATATCTATACTATACCTTTATTATATATATATATTATATATCTATACTATACCTTTATTATATATATATTATATATCTATACTATACCTTTATTATATATATTATATATCTATACTATACCTTTATTATATATATTATATATCTATACTATACCTTTATTATATATATATATATTATATATCTATACTATACCTTTATTATATATATATATTATATATCTATACTATACCTTTATTATATATATATTATATATCTATACTATACCTTTATTATATATATTATATATCTATACTATACCTTTATTATATATCTATACTATATCTTTATTATATATCTATACTATACCTTTTTATATATATATTATATATCTATACTATACCTTAGGGTTATTATATACCGGTATTATTCTTGTATCATATACTGTACATATATCATACTCTCTCCCATGTAAGACTTTGGAATGGGGTGATTTGGGTCAGATTCCTGGATTGGATGGCATTGTATGGATTGGCGTTCTTTTCCTCGCCCGCCTCGTTATATACAAGGTCACTCCCCTCATTTATCTTCATAAACTGATCCCAGATGAGGAGATTTCCTCCCCCAGTCCCTGATCTCCCGTCTCTCTCATCTGACTGCTGCATGCTGGGAAATGTCCACAGACCCATCAATCAGATTGGAGGAGGCCAGTGTGGAGGTCGGTGACAGGCGGCTTCTTCTATAGATATAATGATGGTATACGGCGATGATTATTAGTATTACTTCAGGTACTTTTATAGCCGTCAATTTTATGCAGCGCTTTACATATACATTGTACATTCACATCGGTCCCCTCCCTCAAGGAGCTGACAATCTAATGTCCCCAACACTCATACTGGGGCCAATATAGACAGAAGCCAATTCACCTCCCAGCAGGTCTATGTAGTGTGGGAGGAAACCGGAGCACCCGGAGGAAACCCACACCGGCACAGGGCGAGCATGCAAACTCCATGCAGGTTGGGATTCGAACCAGCGACTCTTTTTACTGCTGGGTGAGAGTGCCGCCCACTACACCACTGTGCCACCCACTACACCACTGTGCCGCCCACTACACCACTGTGCCGCCCACTACACCACTGTGCCACCCACTACACCACTGTGCCGCCCACTACACCACTGTGCCACCCAGTACACCACTGTGCCGCCCACTACACCACTGTGCCACCCAGTACACCACTGTGCCGCCCACTACACCACTGTGCCGCCCACTACACCACTGTGCCACCCAGTACACCACTGTGCCGCCCACTACACCACTGTGCCGCCCACTACACCACGGTGCCACCCACTACACCACTGTGCCGCCCACTACACCACTGTGCCACCCAGTACACCACTGTGCCGCCCACTACACCACTGTGCCACCCAGTACACCACTGTGCCGCCCACTACACCACTGTGCCACCCACTACACCACTGTGCCACCCAGTACACCACTGTGCCGCCCACTACACCACTGTGCCACCCAGTACACCACTGTGCCGCCCACTACACCACTGTGCCGCCCACTACACCACTGTGCCACCCAGTACACCACTGTGCCACCCAGTACACCACGGTGCCGCCCACTACACCACGGTGCCACCCAGTACACCACTGTGCCACCCAGTACACCACTGTGCCGCCCACTACACCACTGTGCCACCCACTACACCACTGTGCCACCCAGTACACCACTGTGCCGCCCACTACACCACTGTTGCGCCCTCTACACCACTGTACCACCCACTACACCACTGTGCCTCCCACTACACCATTGTGCCGCCCACTACACCACTGTGCCACCCACTACACCACTGTGCCACCCAGTACACCACTGTGCCGCCCACTACACCACTGTGCCACCCATTACACCATTGTGCCGCCCACTAGACCACTGTACCGCCCACTACACCACTGTGCCGCCCACTACACCACTGTGCCACCCACTACACCACTGTACCACCCACTACACCACAGTGCCACTCACTACACCACTCTGCCACTCCCTACACCACTCTGCCGCCCACTACACTAATGTGCCTCCCACTACACCACTGTGCCACCCAGTACACCACTGTGCCACCCACTACACCACTGGGACACCCAGTACACCACTGTGCCTCCCACTACACCACTGAGCCACCAACTACACCACTGTGCCTCCCACTACACCACTGTGCCTCCCACTACACCACTGTGCCTCCCACTACACCACTGTGCCGCCCACTACACCACTGTGCCACCCAGTACACCACTGTGCCACCCACTACACCACTGGGACACCCAGTACACCACTGTGCCTCCCAGTACACCACTGTGCCTCCCACTACACCACTGAGCCACCAACTACACCACTGTGCCTCCCACTACACCACTGTGCCTCCCACTACACCACTGTGCCTCCCACTACACCACTGTGCCGCCCACTACACCACTGTGCCACCCAGTACACCACTGTGCCACCCACTACACCACTGGGACACCCAGTACACCACTGTGCCTCCCACTACACCACTGTGCCTCCAACTACACCGCTGTGTCGCCCAGTACACCACTGTGCCTCCCACTACACCACTGTGCCGTCCACTACACCACTGTGCCTCCCACTACACCACTGTGCCTCCAACTACACCGCTGTGTCGCCCACTACACCACTGTGCCTCCCACTACACCAATGTGCCTCCAACTACACCACTGTGCCTCCCACTACACCACTGTGCCTCCCACTACACCAATGTGCCTCCAACTACACCGCTGTGTCGCCCACTACACCACTGTGCCTCCCACTACACCACTGTGCCACCCACTACACCACTGGGACACCCAGTACACCACTGTGCCACCCACTACACCACTGGGACACCCAGTACACCACTGTGCCTCCCACTACACCACTGTGCCTCCAACTACACCGCTGTGTCGCCCACTACACCACTGTGCCTCCCACTACACCACTGTGCCGTCCACTACACCACTGTGCCTCCCACTACACCACTGTGCCTCCAACTACACCGCTGTGTCGCCCACTACACCACTGTGCCTCCCACTACACCAATGTGCCTCCAACTACACCACTGTGCCTCCCACTACACCACTGTGCCTCCCACTACACCACTGTGCCTCCAACTACACCGCTGTGTCGCCCACTACACCACTGTGCCTCCCACTACACCAATGTGCCTCCAACTACACCGCTGTGTCGCCCACTACACCACTGTGCCTCCCACTACACCAATGTGCCTCCAACTACACCACTGTGTCGCCCACTACACCACTGTGCCTCCCACTACACCTATGTGCCTCCAACTACACCACTGTGCCTCCCACTACACCACTGTGCCTCCCACTACACCACTGTGCCTCCAACTACACCGCTGTGTCGCCCACTACACCACTGTGCCTCCCACTACACCAATGTGCCTCCAACTACACCGCTGTGTCGCCCACTACACCACTGTGCCTCCCACTACACCAATGTGCCTCCAACTACACCACTGTGCCGCCCACTACACCACTGTGCCTCCCACTACACCACTGTGCCTCCAACTACACCACTGTGCCTCCCACTACACCAATGTGCCTCCAACTACACCGCTGTGTCGCCCACTACACCACTGTGCCTCCCACTACACCAATGTGCCTCCAACTACACCACTGTGCCGCCCACTACACCACTGTGCCTCCCACTACACCACTGTGCCTCCAACTACACCACTGTGCCTCCCACTACACCAATGTGCCTCCAACTACACCGCTGTGTCGCCCACTACACCACTGTGCCTCCCACTACACCAATGTGCCTCCAACTACACCACTGTGTCGCCCACTACACCACTGTGCCTCCCACTACACCAATGTGCCTCCAACTACACCACTGTGCCGCCCACTACACCACTGTGCCTCCCACTACACCACTGTGCCTCCCACTACACCACTGTGCCTCCAACTACACCACTGTGCCTCCCACTACACCAATGTGCCTCCAACTACACCGCTGTGTCGCCCACTACACCACTGTGCCTCCCACTACACCACTGTGCCTCCCACTACACCAATGTGCCTCCAACTACACCGCTGTGTCGCCCACTACACCACTGTGCCTCCCACTACACCACTGGGACACCCAGTACACCACTGTGCCTCCCACTACACCACTGTGCCTCCAACTACACCACTGTGCCTCCAACTACACCGCTGTGTCGCCCACTACACCACTGTGCCTCCCACTACACCACTGTGCCGTCCACTACACCACTGTGCCTCCAACTACACCGCTGTGTCGCCCACTACACCACTGTGCCTCCCACTACACCACTGTGCCTCCCACTACACCACTGTGCCTCCAACTACACCACTGTGCCTCCCACTACACCAATGTGCCTCCAACTACACCGCTGTGTCGCCCACTACACCACTGTGCCGCCCTCTACACCACTGTGCCTCCCACTACACCACTGTACCGCCCACTACACCACTGTACCGCCCACTACACCACTGTGCCTCCCACTACACCAATGTGCCTCCCACTACACCACTGTGCCTCCCACTACACCACTGTACCGCCCACTACACCACTGTACCGCCCACTACACCACTGTGCCACCCACTACACCACTGTACCGCCCACTACACCACTGTGCCGCCCACTACACCACTGTGCCGCCCACTACACCACTGTGCCGCCCACTACACCAATGTGCCGCCCACTACACCACTGTACCGCCCACTACACCACTGTACCGCCCACTACACCACTGTGCCACCCACTACACCACTGTACCACCCACTACACCACTGTACCGCCCACTACACCACTGTACTGCCCACTACACCACTGTGCCGCCCACTACACCACTGTGCCGCCCACTACACCAATGTGCCGCCCACTACACCACTGTACCGCCCACTACACCACTGTGCCGCCCACTACACCACTGTACCGCCCACTACACCACTGTGCCGCCCACTACACCACTGTACCGCCCACTACACCACTGTGCCACCCACTACACCACTGTACCGCCCACTACACCACTGTACCGCCCACTACACCACTGTGCCGCCCACTACACCACTGTGCCTCCCACTATACCACTGTGCCGCCCACTACACCACTGTGCCTCCCACTATACCACTGTGCCGCCCACTACACCAATGTGCCTCCAACTACACCGCTGTGTCGCCCACTACACCACTGTGCCGCCCACTACACCACTGTGCCGCCCACTACACCACTGTGCCTCCCACTACACCACTGTACCGCCCACTACACCACTGTACCGCCCACTACACCACTGTACCGCCCACTACACCACTGTGCCACCCACTACACCACTGTACCGCCCACTACACCACTGTGCCGCCCACTACACCACTGTGCCGCCCACTACACCACTGTGCCTCCCACTACACCACTGTACCGCCCACTACACCACTGTACCGCCCACTACACCACTGTGCCACCCACTACACCACTGTACCGCCCACTACACCACTGTGCCGCCCACTACACCAATGTGCCAGCCACTACACCACTGTACCGCCCACTACACCACTGTACCGCCCACTACACCACTGTGCCACCCACTACACCACTGTACCACCCACTACACCACTGTACCGCCCACTACACCACTGTACTGCCCACTACACCACTGTGCCGCCCACTACACCACTGTGCCGCCCACTACACCAATGTGCCGCCCACTACACCACTGTGCCACCCACTACACCACTGTGCCACCCACTACACCACTGTGCCGCCCACTACACCACTGTACCGCCCACTACACCACTGTACCGCCCACTACACCACTGTGCCTCCCACTACACCACTGTACCGCCCACTACACCACTGTGCCGCCCACTACACCACTGTACCGCCCACTACACCACTGTGCCGCCCACTACACCACTGTACCGCCCACTACACCACTGTACCGCCCACTACACCACTGTGCCGCCCACTACACCACTGTACCGCCCACTACACCACTGTACCGCCCACTACACCACTGTACCGCCCACTACACCACTGTACCGCCCACTACACCACTGTATCGCCCACTACACCACTGTACCGCCCACTACACCACTGTACCGCCCACTAAACCACTGAGTTCTCCTTTGATGAAAGAGAGATGGGGGGTGTGAATGTATGGTAGAGATGGGGGTGTGAATGTATGGTAGAGATGGGGATGTGAATGTATGGTAGAGATGGGGATGTGAATGTATGGTAGAGATGGGGATGTGAATGTATGGTAGAGATGGGGGTGTGAATGTATGGTAGAGATGGGGATGTGAATGTATGGTAGAGATGGGGATGTGAATGTATGGTAGAGATGGGGATGTGAATGTATGGTAGAGATGGGGATGTGAATGTACGGTAGAGATGGGGGTGTGAATGTATGGTAGAGATGGGGGATGTGAATGTATGGTAGAGATGGGGATGTGAATGTATGGTAGAGATGGGGATGTGAATGTATGGTAGAGATGGGGGATGTGAATGTACGGTAGAGATGGGGGTGTGAATGTATGGTAGAGATGGGGGATGTGAATGTACGGTAGAGATGGGGGTGTGAATGTATGGTAGAGATGGGGGATGTGAATGTATGGTAGAGATTGGGGGTGTGAATGTACGGTAGAGATGGGGGTGTGAATGTATGGTAGAGATGGGGGATGTGAATGTATGGTAGAGATGGGGGATGTGAATGTATGGTAGAGATGGGGGATGTGAATGTATGGTAGAGATTGGGGGTGTGAATGTACGGTAGAGATGGGGGTGTGAATGTATGGTAGAGATGGGGGATGTGAATGTACGGTAGAGATGGGGAATGTGAATGTATGGTAGAAATGGGGGATGTGAATGTATGGCATAGATGGGGAATGTGAACGTATGGTAGAGATGGGGGATGGTGAATGTATGGTAGAGATTGGGGGTGTGAATGTATGGTAGAGATGGGAATGTGAATGTACGGTAGAGATGGGGGATGTGAATGTATGGTAGAGATGGGGATGTGAATGTATGGTAGAGATTGGGGGTGTGAATGTATGGTAGAGATGGGAATGTGAATGTACGGTAGAGATGGGGGTGTGAATGTATGCTAGAGATGGGGAATGTGAATGTATGGTAGAGATGGGGGTGTGAATGTGTGGTAGAGATGGGGATGTGAATGTATGGTAGAGATTGGGGGTGTGAATGTATGGTAGAGATGGGGGATGTGAATGTGTGGTAGAGATGGGGATGTGAATGTATGGTAGAGATGGGGGATGTGAATGTATGGTAGAGATGGGGATGTGAATGTATGGTAGAGATGGGGAATGTGAATGTACGGTAGAGATGGGGATGTGAATGTCCGGTAGAGATGGGGAATGTGAATGTATGGTAGAGATGGGAATGTGAATGTATGGTAGAGATGGGGGTGTGAATGTATGGTAGAGATGGGAATGTGAATGTGTGGTAGAGATGGGGATGTGAATGTATGGTAGAGATGGGGGATGTGAATGTATGGTAGAGATGGGGAATGTGAATGTACGGTAGAGATGGGGATGTGAATGTATGGTAGAGATGGGGAATGTGAATGTATGGTAGAGATGGGGGTGTGAATGTATGGTAGAGATGGGGGATGTGAATGTACGGTAGAGATGGGGATGTGAATGTATGGTAGAGATGGGGAATGTGAATGTATGGTAGAGATGGGGGTGTGAATGTATGGTAGAGATGGGGAATGTGAATGTATGGTAGAGATTGGGGGGGTGAATGTATGGTAGAGATGGGGGTGTGAATGTATGGTAGAGATGGGGATGTGAATGTATGGTAGAGATGGGGAATGTGAATGTATGGTAGAGATGGGGAATGTGAATGTACGGTAGAGATGGGGATGTGAATGTCCGGTAGAGATGGGGGATGTGAATGTATGGTAGAGATGGGGATGTGAATGTATGGTAGAGATGGGGATGTGAATGTCCGGTAGAGATGGGGAATGGGAATTTTTGGTAGAGATGGGGGATTTGAATGTATGGTAGAGATGGGGGTGTGAATGTATGGTAGAGCTGGGGAATGTGAATGTATGGTAGAGATGGGGGATGTGAATGTACGGTAGAGATGGGGATGTGAATGTATGGTAGAGATGGGGAATGTGAATGTATGGTAGAGATGGGGAATGTGAATGTATGGTAGAGATTGGGGGGGTGAATGTATGGTAGAGATTGGGGGGTGTGAATGTATGGTAGAGATGGGTGTGTGAATGTACGATAGAGATGGGGAATGTGAATGTACGGTAGAGATGGGGAATGTGAATGTACGGTAGAGATGGGGATGTGAATGTATGGTAGAGATGGGGAATGTGAATGTATGGTAGAGATGGGGATGTGAATGTATGGTAGAGATGGGGAATGTGAATGTATGGTAGAGATGGGGAATGTGAATGTACGGTAGAGATGGGGATGTGAATGTCCGGTAGAGATGGGGGATGTGAATGTATGGTAGAGATGGGGATGTGAATGTATGGTAGAGATGGGGATGTGAATGTCCGGTAGAGATGGGGAATGGGAATTTTTGGTAGAGATGGGGGATTTGAATGTATGGTAGAGATGGGGGATGTGAATGTATGGTAGAGATGGGGGATGTGAATGTACGGTAGAGATGGGGATGTGAATGTATGGTAGAGATGGGGAATGTGAATGTATGGTAGAGATGGGGAATGTGAATGTATGGTAGAGATTGGGGGGGTGAATGTATGGTAGAGATTGGGGGGTGTGAATGTATGGTAGAGATGGGTGTGTGAATGTACGATAGAGATGGGGAATGTGAATGTACGGTAGAGATGGGGAATGTGAATGTACGGTAGAGATGGGGATGTGAATGTATGGTAGAGATGGGGAATGTGAATGTATGGTAGAGATGGGGATGTGAATGTACAGTACAGATGGGGGATGTGAATGTACGGTAGAGATGGGGATGTGAATGTACAGTACAGATGGGGGATGTGAATGTACGGTAGAGATGGGGAATGTGAATGTACGGTAGAGATGGGAATGGGAATTACGGTAGAGATGGGGAATGTGAATATACGGTAGAGATGGGGAATGTGAATGTATGGTAGAGATGGGGAATGTGAATGTATGGTAGAGATGGGAATGTGAATGTATAGTAGAGATGGGAATGTGAATTACGGTAGAGATGGGGAATGTGAATATACGGTAGAGATGGGGAATGTGAATGTATGGTAGAGATGGGGGGTGTGAATGTATGGTAGAGATGGGGAATGTGAATGTATGGTAGAGATGGGGATGTGAATGTATGGTAGAGATGGGGATGTGAATGTATGGTAGAGATGGGGAATGTGAATGTTTGGTAGAGATGGGGAATGTGAATGTATGGTAGAGATGGGGATGTGAATGTATGGTAGAAATGGGGGGGTGAATGTATGGTAGAGATGGGGGGTGTGAATGTATGGTAGAGATGGGGGGTGTGAATGTATGGTAGAGATGGGGATGTGAATGTATGGTAGAGATGGGGATGTGAATGTATGGTAGAGATGGGGATGTGAATGTATGGTAGAGATGGGGATGTGAATGTGTGGTAGAGATGGGGGATGTGAATGTACGGTAGAGATGGGGGTGTGAATGTATGGTAGAGATGGGGGATGTGAATGTACGGTAGAGATGGGGGTGTGAATGTATGGTAGAGATGGGGGATGTGAATGTATGGTAGAGATTGGGATGTGAATGTACAGTACAGATGGGGGATGTGAATGTACGGTAGAGATGGGGATGTGAATGTACAGTACAGATGGGGGATGTGAATGTACGGTAGAGATGGGGAATGTGAATGTACGGTAGAGATGGGAATGGGAATTACGGTAGAGATGGGGAATGTGAATATACGGTAGAGATGGGGAATGTGAATGTATGGTAGAGATGGGGAATGTGAATGTATGGTAGAGATGGGAATGTGAATGTATGGTAGAGATGGGAATGTGAATTACGGTAGAGATGGGGAATGTGAATATACGGTAGAGATGGGGAATGTGAATGTATGGTAGAGATGGGGGGTGTGAATGTATGGTAGAGATGGGGAATGTGAATGTATGGTAGAGATGGGGATGTGAATGTATGGTAGAGATGGGGATGTGAATGTATGGTAGAGATGGGGAATGTGAATGTTTGGTAGAGATGGGGAATGTGAATGTATGGTAGAGATGGGGATGTGAATGTATGGTAGAAATGGGGGGGTGAATGTATGGTAGAGATGGGGGGTGTGAATGTATGGTAGAGATGGGGGGTGTGAATGTATGGTAGAGATGGGGATGTGAATGTATGGTAGAGATGGGGATGTGAATGTATGGTAGAGATGGGGATGTGAATGTATGGTAGAGATGGGGATGTGAATGTGTGGTAGAGATGGGGGATGTGAATGTACGGTAGAGATGGGGGTGTGAATGTATGGTAGAGATGGGGGATGTGAATGTACGGTAGAGATGGGGGTGTGAATGTATGGTAGAGATGGGGGATGTGAATGTATGGTAGAGATGGGGAATGTGAATGTATGGTAGAAATGGGGGATGTGAATGTATGGCATAGATGGGGAATGTGAACGTATGGTAGAGATGGGGGATGGTGAATGTATGGTAGAGATTGGGGGTGTGAATGTATGGTAGAGATGGGAATGTGAATGTACGGTAGAGATGGGGGTGTGAATGTATGCTAGAGATGGGGAATGTGAATGTATGGTAGAGATGGGGGTGTGAATGTGTGGTAGAGATGGGGATGTGAATGTATGGTAGAGATTGGGGGTGTGAATGTATGGTAGAGATGGGGGATGTGAATGTGTGGTAGAGATGGGGATGTGAATGTATGGTAGAGATGGGGGATGTGAATGTATGGTAGAGATGGGGATGTGAATGTATGGTAGAGATGGGGAATGTGAATGTATGGTAGAGATGGGGAATGTGAATGTACGGTAGAGATGGGGATGTGAATGTCCGGTAGAGATGGGGAATGTGAATGTATGGTAGAGATGGGAATGTGAATGTATGGTAGAGATGGGGAATGTGAATGTATGGTAGAGATGGGGAATGTGAATGTACGGTAGAGATGGGGATGTGAATGTCCGGTAGAGATGGGGAATGTGAATGTATGGTAGAGATGGGAATGTGAATGTATGGTAGAGATGGGGGTGTGAATGTATGGTAGAGATGGGAATGTGAATGTGTGGTAGAGATGGGGATGTGAATGTATGGTAGAGATGGGGGATGTGAATGTATGGTAGAGATGGGGAATGTGAATGTATGGTAGAGATGGGGGTGTGAATGTATGGTAGAGATGGGGGATGTGAATGTACGGTAGAGATGGGGATGTGAATGTATGGTAGAGATGGGGAATGTGAATGTATGGTAGAGATGGGGGTGTGAATGTATGGTAGAGATGGGGAATGTGAATGTATGGTAGAGATTGGGGGGTGAATGTATGGTAGAGATGGGGGTGTGAATGTATGGTAGAGATGGGGAATGTGAATGTATGGTAGAGATGGGGATGTGAATGTATGGTAGAGATGGGGAATGTGAATGTATGGTAGAGATGGGGAATGTGAATGTACGGTAGAGATGGGGATGTGAATGTCCGGTAGAGATGGGGGATGTGAATGTATGGTAGAGATGGGGATGTGAATGTCCGGTAGAGATGGGGAATGTGAATGTACGGTAGAGATGGGGATGTGAATGTCCGGTAGAGATGGGGGATGTGAATGTATGGTAGAGATGGGGATGTGAATGTATGGTAGAGATGGGGAATGGGAATTTTTGGTAGAGATGGGGGATTTGAATGTATGGTAGAGATGGGGGATGTGAATGTATGGTAGAGATGGGGGATGTGAATGTACGGTAGAGATGGGGATGTGAATGTATGGTAGAGATGGGGAATGTGAATGTATGGTAGAGATTGGGGGGTGTGAATGTATGGTAGAGATGGGGGATGTGAATGTACGGTAGAGATGGGGATGTGAATGTATGGTAGAGATGGGGAATGTGAATGTATGGTAGAGATTGGGGGGGTGAATGTATGGTAGAGATTGGGGGGTGTGAATGTATGGTAGAGATGGGTGTGTGAATGTACGATAGAGATGGGGAATGTGAATGTACGGTAGAGATGGGGAATGTGAATGTACGGTAGAGATGGGGATGTGAATGTATGGTAGAGATGGGGAATGTGAATGTACGGTAGAGATGGGGATGTGAATGTACAGTACAGATGGGGGATGTGAATGTACGGTAGAGATGGGGATGTGAATGTACAGTACAGATGGGGGATGTGAATGTACGGTAGAGATGGGAATGGGAATTACGGTAGAGATGGGGAATGTGAATATACGGTAGAGATGGGGAATGTGAATGTATGGTAGAGATGGGGAATGTGAATGTATGGTAGAGATGGGAATGTGAATGTATGGTAGAGATGGGGATGTGAATGTGTGGTAGAGATGGGGATGTGAATGTGTGGTAGAGATGGGGGGTGTGAATGTACGGTAGAGATGGGGAATGTGAATGTATGGTAGAGATGGGGAATGTGAATGTACGGTAGAGATGGGGGATGTGAATGTATGGTAGAGATGGGAATGTGAATTACGGTAGAGATGGGGAATGTGAATATACGGTAGAGATGGGGAATGTGAATGTATGGTAGAGATGGGGGGTGTGAATGTATGGTAGAGATGGGGAATGTGAATGTATGGTAGAGATGGGGATGTGAATGTATGGTAGAGATGGGGATGTGAATGTATGGTAGAGATGGGGAATGTGAATGTTTGGTAGAGATGGGGAATGTGAATGTATGGTAGAGATGGGGATGTGAATGTATGGTAGAAATGGGGGGGTGAATGTATGGTAGAGATGGGGAATGTGAATGTTTGGTAGAGATGGGGAATGTGAATTTTTGGTAGAGATGGGGAATGTGAATTTTTGGTAGAGATGGGGGATGTGAATGAATGGTAGAGATGGGGGATGGTGAATGTATGGTAGAGATGGGGAATGTGAATGTATGGTAGAGATGGGGAATGTGAATTTTTGGTAGAGATGGGGATGTGAATGTACGGTAGAGATGGGGAATGTGAATGTATGGTAGAGATGGGGAATGTGAATGTATGGTAGAGATGGGGGATGTGAATGTATGGTAGAGATGGTGGATGTGAATGGACGGTAGAGATGGGGGATGTGAATGTATGGTAGAGGTGGGGAATGTATAATAGAGATGGGGGATGTGAATGTACGGTAGAGATGGGGGATGTGAATGTACGCTAGAGATGGGGGATGTGAATGTATGGTAGAGATGGGGGATGTGAATGTACGGTAGAGATGGGGGATGTGAATGTACGGTAGAGATGGGGGATGTGAATGTACGGTAGAGATGGGGGATGTGAATGTATGGTAGAGATGGGGGATGTGAATGTACGGTAGAGATGGGGGATGTGAATGTATGGTAGAGGTGGGGAATGTGAATGTATGGTAGAGATGGGGAATGTGAATGTATGGTAGAGACGTGGAATGTGAATGTATGGTAGAGATGGGGGATGTGAATGTATGGTAGAGATGGGGAATGTGAATGTATGGTAGAGATGGGGAATGTGAATGTATGGTAGAAATGGGGGATGTGAATGTATGGCATAGATGGGGAATGTGAACGTATGGTAGAGATGGGGGATGGTGAATGTATGGTAGAGATGGGGGATCTGAATGTATGGTAGAGATGGGGAATGTGAATGTATGGTAGAGATGGGGAATGTGAATGTATGGTAGAGATGGGGATGTGAATGTACGGTAGAGATGGGGGATGTGAATGTATGGTAGAGATGGGGGATGTGAATGTATGGTAGAGGTGGGGAATGTGAATGTATGGTAGAGATGGGGGATGTGAATGTATGGTAGAGATGGGGAATGTGAATGTATGGTAGAGATGGGGAATGTGAATGTATGGTAGAAATGGGGGATGTGAATGTATGGCATAGATGGGGAATGTGAACGTATGGTAGAGATGGGGGATGTGAATGTATGGTAGAGATGGGGAATGTGAATGTATGGTAGAGATGGGGAATGTGAATGTATGGTAGAAATGGGGGATGTGAATGTATGGCATAGATGGGGAATGTGAATGTATGGTAGAGATGGGGGATGTGAATGTACGGTAGAGATGGGGGATCTGAATGTATGGTAGAGATGGGGAATGTGAATGTATGGTAGAGATGGGGATGTGAATGTATGGTAGAGATGGGGGGTGTGAATGTATGGTAGAGATGGGGATGTGAATGTATGGTAGAGATGGGGATGTGAATGTATGGTAGAGATGGGGATGTGAATGTGTGGTAGAGATGGGGGTGTGAATGTACGGTAGAGATGGGGAATGTGAATGTATGGTAGAGATGGGGAATGTGAATGTATGGTAGAGATGGGGGATGTGAATGTATGGTAGAGATGGGGAATGTGAATGTATGGTAGAGATGGGGATGTGAATGTATGGTAGAGATGGGGGATGTGAATGTACGGTAGAGATGGGGATGTGAATGTATGGTAGAGATGGGGGATGTGAATGTACGGTAGAGATGGGGAATGTATGGTAGAGATGGGGATGTGAATGTACGGTAGAGATGGGGGATGTGAATGTACGGTAGAGATGGGGGATGTGAATGTACGGTAGAGATGGGGGATGTGAATGTATGGTAGAGATGGGGGATGTGAATGTACGGTAGAGATGGGGAATGTGATGTATGGTAGAGGTGGGGGAATGTGAATGTATGGTAGAGATGGGGATGTGAGAATGTATGGTAGAGATGGGGGATGTGAATGTATGGTAGAGATGGGGAATGTGAATTGTATGGTAGAGATGGGGAATGTGAATGTATGGTAGAAATGGGGATGTGAATGTATGGCATAGATGGGGAATGTGAACGTATGGTAGAGATGGGGGATGGTGAATGTATGGTAGAGATGGGGGATCTGAATGTATGGTAGAGATGGGGAATGTGAATGTATGGTAGAGATGGGGAATGTGAATGTATGGTAGAGATGGGGATGTGAATGTACGGTAGAGATGGGGATGTGAATGTATGGTAGAGGTGGGGAATGTGAATGTATGGTAGAGATGGGGGATGTGAATGTATGGTAGAGATGGGGAATGTGAATGTATGGTAGAGATGGGGAATGTGAATGTATGGTAGAAATGGGGGATGTGAATGTATGGTAGAGATGGGGGTGTGAATGTCTGGTAGAGATGGGGATGTGAATGTATGGTAGAGATGGGGATGTGAATGTATGGTAGAGATGGGGATGTGAATGTGTGGTAGAGATGGGGGTGTGAATGTATGGTAGAGATGGGGGATGTGAATGTATGGTAGAGATGGGGAATGTGAATGTATGGTAGAGATGGGGAATGTGAATGTATGGTAGAGATGGGGAATGTGAATGTTTGGTAGAGATGGGGGATGTGAATGTATGGTAGAGATGGGGAATGTGAATGTATGGTAGAGATGGGGAATGTGAATGTATGGTAGAGAAGGGGGATGTGAATGTACGGTAGAGATGGGGATGTGAATGTATGGTAGAGATGGGGATGTGAATGTACGGTAGAGATGGGGATGTGAATGTACGGTAGAGATGGGGGATGTGAATGTATGGTAGAGATGGGGGTGTGAATGTACGGAAGAGATGGGGATGTGAATGTTGGTGTGTTGGGGGGATGGTGAATGTAGGTAGAGATGGGGGATGGTGAATGTATGGTAGAGATGGGGATGTGAATGTGTGGTAGAGATGGGGGTGTGAATGTATGGTAGAGATGGGGGATGTGAATGTATGGTAGAGATGGGGAATGTGAATGTATGGTAGAGATGGGGATGTGAATGTACGGTAGAGATGGGGATGTGAATGTATGGTAGAGATGGGGATGTGAATGTACGGTAGAGATGGGGATGTGAATGTACGGTAGAGATGGGGGATGTGAATGTATGGTAGAGATGGGGGGTGTGAATGTACGGAAGAGATGGGGATGTGAATGTATGGTAGAGATGGGGGATGGTGAATGTATGGTAGAGATGGGGATGGTGAATGTACGGTAGAGATGGGGGATGGTGAATGTATGGTAGAGATGGGGGGGTGAATGTATGGTAGAGATGGGGATGTGAATGTATGGTAGAGATGGGGGATGTGAATGTATGGTAGAGATGGGGGGGTGAATGTATGGTAGAGATGGGGAATGTGAATGTACGGTAAAGATGGGAATGTGAATGTATGGTAGATATGGGGAATGTGAATGTACGGTAGAAATGCTGAATGTGAATGTATGGTAGAGATGGGGATGTGAATGTTTGGTAGAGATGGGGGGTGTGAATGTATGGTAGAGATGGGGAATGTGAATGTATGGTAGAGATGGGGAATGTGAATGTATGGTAGAGATGGGGAATGTGAATGTACGGTAGAGATGGGGATGTGAATGTATGGTAGAGATGGGGAACGTGAATGTATGTAGAGATGGGGAATGTGAATGTATGGCAGGGATGGTGAATGTATGGTAGTGACGGGGAATGTGAATGTACAGTAGAGATGGGGAATGTGAATGTATGGTAAAAATGCTGAATGTGAATGTATGGTAAAAATGCTGAATGTGAATGTATGGTAGAGATGGGGAATGTGAATGTACGGTAGAGATGGGGAATGTGAATGTACGTTAGAGTTGGGGAATGTGAATTTATTGTAGAGATGCTGAATGTGAATGTATGGTAGAGATGGGGGTGTGAATGTATGGTAGAGATGGGAATGTGAATGTACGGTACAGATGGGGATGTGAATGTATGGTAGGGATGGTGAATGTATGGTAGAGATAGGGAATGTGAATGTACGGTAGAGTTGGGGAATGCAAATTTACAGTAGAGATGGGGGATGTGAATGTATGGTAGAGATGGGGGATGTGAATGTATGGTAGAGTTTGGGAATGTGAATGTACGGTAGAGATGGGAATGTGAATGTACGGTAGAGATGGGGATGGTGAATGTATGGTAGAGATGGGGAATGTGAATGTATGGCAGGGATGGTGAATGTATGGTAGTGACGGGGAATGTGAATGTACAGTAGAGATGGGGAATGTGAATGTATGGTAAAAATGCTGAATGTAAATGTACGGTAGAGTTGGGGAATGCGAATGTACGGTAGAGATGGGGAATGTGAATGTACGTTAGAGTTGGGGAATGTGAATGTATTGTAGAGATGCTGAATGTGAATGTATGGTAGAGATGGGGAATGTGAATTTACGGTACAGATGGGGATGTGAATGTATGGTAGGGATGGTGAATGTATGGTAGAGATGGGGATGTGAATGTACGGTACAGATGGGGAATGTGAATGTACGGTACAGATGGGGAATGTGAATGTATGGTAGAGATGGGGAATGTGAATGTACGGTACAGATGGGGAATGTGAATGTACGGTAGAGATGGGGAATGCAAATTTACAGTAGAGATGGGGAATGTGAATGTACGGTAGAGATGCGGAATGTGAATGTATGGTAGAGATGGGGAAAGTGAATGTATGGTAGAGATGGGGAATGTGAATGTATGGTAGAGTTGAGGAATGTGAATGTATGGTAGAGTTGGGGAATGTGAATGTACGGTAGAGTTTGGGAATGTGAATGTACGGTAGAGATGGGAATGTGAATGTATGGTAGAGATGGGGAATGTGAATGTGTGGTAGAGATGGGGATGTGAATGTATGGTAGAGATGGGGAATGTGAATGTATGGCATAGATGGGGAATGTGAATGTGTGGTAGAGATGGGGGGTGTGAATGTATGGTAGAGTTGCTGAATGTGAATGTATGGTAGAGATGGGGATGTGAATGTATGGTAGAGATGGGGAATGTGAATGTATAGTAGAGATGGGGATGTGAATGTATGGTAGAGATGGGGAATGTGAATGTATGGTAGAGATGGGGGGTGAATGTATGGTAGAGATGGGGGATGTGAATGTATGGTAGAGATGGGGAATGTGAATGTATGGTAGAGATGGGGAATGTGAATGTATGGTAGAGATGGGGATGTGAATGTATGGTAGAGATGGGGATGTGAATGTATGGTAGAGATGGGGGATGTGAATGTATGGTAGAGATGGGGGTGTGAATGTATGGTAGAGATGGGGATGTGAATGTGCGGTAGAGATGGGAGGTGTGAATGTACGGTAGAGATGGGGAATGTGAATGTATGGTAGAGATGGGGAATGTGAATGTATGGTAGAGATGGGGAAAGTGAATGTATGGTAGAGTTGGGGAATGTGAATGTATTGTAGAGATACTGATTGTGAATGTATGGTAGAGATGGGGAATGTGAATGTACGGTAGAGATAGGGAATGTGAATGTACGGTAGAGATGCTGAATGTGAATGTATAGTAGAGATGGGGAATGTGAATGTATGGTAGAGATGGAGGGATGTGAATGTATGGTAGAGATGGGGAATGTGAAGGTATGGTAGAGATAGGGGATGGTGAATGTATGGTAGAGAAGGGGGGGTGAATGTATGGTAGAGATGGGGGATCTGAATGTATGGTAGAGATGGGGAATGTGAATGTATGGTAGAGATGGGGATGTGAATGTATGGTAGAGATGGGGATGTGAATGTACGTTAGAGTTGGGGAATGTGAATGTATTGTAGAGATGCTGAATGTGAATGTATGGTAGAGATGGGGAATGTGAATGTATTGTAGAGATGCTGAATGTGAATGTATGGTAGAGATGGGGAATGTGAATTTACGGTACAGATGGGGATGTGAATGTATGGTAGGGATGGTGAATGTATGGTAGAGATGGGGGATGTGAATGTACGGTACAGATGGGGAATGTGAATGTACGGTACAGATGGGGAATGTGAATGTATGGTAGAGATGGGGAATGTGAATGTACGGTACAGATGGGGAATGTGAATGTACGGTACAGATGGGGAATGTGAATGTACGGTAGAGATGGGAATGCAAATTTACAGTAGAGATGGGGAATGTGAATGTACGGTAGAGATGGGGGATGTGAATGTATGGTAGAGATGAGAATGTATGGTAGGGATGGTAAATGTACGGTAGAGATGCGGAATGTGAATGTGCAGTAGAGTTGAGGAATGTGAATGTATGGTAGAGTTGGGGAATGTGAATGTATGGTAGAGATGGGGGATGGTGAATGTATGGTAGAGTTTGGGAATGTGAATGTACGGTAGAGATGGGAATGTGAATGTACGGTAGAGATGGGGAATGTGAATGTATGGCATAGATGGGGAATGTGAATGTATGGTAGAGATGGGGGATAGTGAATGTATGGTAGAGATGGGGGGGTGAATGTATGGTAGAGATGGGGGATGTGAATGTATGGTAGAGATGGGGAATGTGAATGTATGGTAGAGATGGGGGGTGTGAATGTATGGTAGAGTTGCTGAATGTGAATGTATGGTAGAGATGGGGATGTGAATGTATGGTAGAGATGGGGAATGTGAATGTATGGCATAGATGGGGAATGTGAATGTATGGTAGAGATGGGGGGTGTGAATGTATTGTGAATGTATGGTAGAGATGGGGGGTGTGAATGTATGGTAGAGATGGGGGGGTGAATGTATGGTAGAGATGGGGGATGTGAATGTATGGTAGAGATGGGGAATGTGAATGTATGGTAGAGATGGTGAATGTGAATGGTATGGTAGAGATGGGGAATGTGAATGTATGGTAGAGATGGGAATGTGAATGTATGGTAGAGATGGGAATGTGAATGTATGGTAGAGATGGGGATGTGAATGTGTGGTAGAGATGGGGGTGTGAATGTACGGTAGAGATGGTGAATGTGAATGTATGGTAGAGATGGGGAATGTGAATGTATGGTAGAGATGGGAATGTGAATGTATGGTAGGGATGGTAAATGTATGGTAGAGATGGGGAATGTGAATGTATGGTAGAGATGGGGATGTGAATGTATAGTAGAGATGGGAATGTGAATGTATGGTAGAGATGGGGAATGTGAATGTATGGTTAGAGATGGGGAATGTGAATGTATGGCAGGGATGGTGAATGTATGGTAGTGATGGGGAATGTGAATGTACAGTAGAGATGGGGAATGTGAATGTATGGTAGAGATGGGGAATGTGAATGTACAGCGTAGAGATGGGGGATGTGAATGTGTGGTAGAGATGGGGAATGTGAATGTATGGTCGAGATGGAGGGATGTGAATGTATGGCATAGATGGTGAATGTGAATGTACGGTAGAGATGGGGATGTGAATGTACGGTAGAGATGGGGATGTGAATGTACGGTAGAGTTTGGGAAGGTGAATGTACGGTAGAGATGGGGATGTGAATGTACGGTAGAGATGGGGAATGTGAATTATGGTAGAGATGGGGAATGTGAATGTATGGTAGAGATGGGGGATGTGAATGTACAGTAGAGATGCGGATGTGAATGTATGGTAGAGATGGGGGGTGTGAATGTACGGAAGAGATGGGGATGTGAATGTATGGTAGAGATGGGGGATGGTGAATGTATGGTAGAGATGGGGATGGTGAATGTATGGTAGAGATGGGGGATGTGAATGTATGGTAGAGATGGGGATGTGAATGTATGGTAGAGATGGGGGATGGTGAATGTATGGTAGAGATGGGGATGTGAATGTATGGTAGAGATGGGGGGGTGAATGTATGGTAGAGATGGGGAATGTGAATGTACGGTAAAGATGGGGAATGTGAATGTATGGTAGAGATGGGGAATGTGAATGTACGGTAGAAATGCTGAATGTGAATGTATGGTAGAGATGGGGGGTGTGAATGTATGGTAGAGATGGGGATGTGAATGTTTGGTAGAGATGGGGGGTGTGAATGTATGGTAGAGATGGGGAATGTGAATGTATGGTAGAGATGGGGAATGTAAATGTATGGTAGAGATGGGGAATGTGAATGTACGGTAGAGATGGGGATGTGAATGTATGGTAGAGATGGGGATGTGAATGTATGGTAGAGATGGGGATGTGAATGTATGGTAGAGATGGGGGATGGTGAATGTATGGTAGAGATGGGGGGGTGAATGTATGGTAGAGATGGGGAATGTGAATGTACGGTAAAGATGGGAATGTGAATGTATGGTAGAGATGGGGAATGTGAATGTACGGTAGTAAACAAAAAAAAAAATAGTTTTTTAAGAATAAAAAAAAAAAAAAAAAAAATGAAAAATAGAAAACAAAAAAAAAAAA
>NW_027507744.1:0-18990 GCF_037356315.1 Lithobates pipiens
CCATTAATACCCCATTGTGTCCCCCCGGGGGGAGCGGAGCTCACCATCACCCGATCAGGTGTGTGCAGAGCCAAGACACCCATTATCATCAAAGTCTGGGGTGACCCCACCACTGGGGGGCGCTATACGCATTGCTCTGCTCTTCCTGGCATTGGAGGGTCAGATGATGTCTGCAGAACATAAACTATGAAGTTCTGAGAAGACGTCTCGGGTCAGGAGGAATTTCCTGCCAATCTCCATCTGCAGAGAAGACAATAAATCCCCATTAAATGTGGAATTCGCTTCTAGAAAACGGCGAGTCGCCTCCCCCCTCCCACACCGCGCCCAGAAATCCCCCCTCCACACCGCGCCCAGAAATCCCCCCTCCACACCGCGCCCAGAAATCCCCCCTCCACACCGCGCCCAGAAATCCCCCCTCCACACCGCGTCCAGAAATCCCCCTTCCACACCGCGTCCAGAAATCCCCCCTCCACACCGCGCCCAGAAATCCCCCCTCCACACCGCCCCCAGAAATCCCCCCTCCACACCGCGCCCAGAAATCCCCCCTCCACACCGCGCCCAGAAATCCCCCCTCCACACCGCGCCCAGAATCCCCCCTCCACACCGCGCCCAGAAATCCCCCCTCCACACCGCGCCCAGAAATCCCCCTCCCACACCGCGCCCAGAAATCCCCCCTCCACACCGCGCCCAGAAATCCCCCCTCCACACCGCGTCCAGAAATCCCCCCTTCCACACCGCGTCCAGAAATCCCCCCTCCACACCGCACCCAGAAATCCCCCCTCCACACCGCGCCCAGAAATCCCCCCTCCACACCGCGCCCAGAAATCCCCCTCCACACCGCGTCCAGAAATCCCCCTTCCACACCGCGTCCAGAAATCCCCCCTCCACACCGCACCCAGAAATCCCCCCTCCACACCGCGTCCAGAAATCCCCCCTCCACACCGCACCCAGAAATCCACCCTCCACACCGCACCCAGAAATCCCCCCTCCACACCGCACCCAGAAATCCCCCCTCCACACCGCGCCCAGAAATCCCCCTCCACACCGCGCCCAGAAATCCCCCCTCCACACCGCGCCCAGAAATCCCCCCTTCCACACCGCGTCCAGAAATCCCCCCTCCACACCGCACCCAGAAATCCCCCCTCCACACCGCGCCCAGAAATCCCCCCTCCACACCGCGCCCAGAAATCCCCCCCTCCACACCGCGTCCAGAAATCCCCCCTCCACACCGCGCCCAGAAATCCCCCCTCCACACCGCGTCCAGAAATCCCCCTCCACACCGCGCCCAGAAATCCCCCCTCCACACCGCGTCCAGAAATCCCCCCTCCACACCGCGTCCAGAAATCCCCCCTCCACACCGCGCCCAGAAATCCCCCCTCCACACCGCGCCCAGAAATACCCCGCTCAGCAACGGAGAATAAAACTGATTTATGGAACACCTGGACCCCCGAAGGAAAGATACCCAGTGACCCCAGACCATCCCTTGTGGCCGAGTGACCCCCAGACCATCCCTTGTGGCCCAGTGACCCCCAGACCATCCCATGTGGCCCAGTGACCCCCAGACCATCCCTTGTGGCCCAGTGACCCCCAGACCATCCCTTGTGGCCCAGTGACCCCCAGACCATCCCTTGTGGCCCAGTGACCCCCAGACCATCCCTTGTGGCCCAGTGACCCCCAGACCCTCCCATGTGGCCCAGTGACCCCCAGACCCTCCCATGTTACCCAGTGACCCCCAGACCCTCCCATGTGGCCCAGTGACCCCCAGACCATTCCTTGTGGCCCAGTGACCCCCCAGACCATCCCTTGTGGCCCAGTGACCCCCAGACCATCCCTTGTGGCCCAGTGACCCCCAGACCATCCCTTGTGGCCCAGTGACCCCCAGACCCTCCCATGTGGCCCAGTGACCCCCAGACCCTCCCATGTGGCCCAGTGACCCCCAGACCCTCCCATGTGGCCCAGTGACCCCCAGACCATCCCTTGTGGCCCAGTGACCCCCAGACCATCCCTTGTGGCCCAGTGACCCCCAGACCATCCCTTGTGGCCCAGTGACCCCCAGACCATCCCTTGTGGCCCAGTGACCCCCAGACCCTCCCATGTGGCCCAGTGACCCCCAGACCCTCCCATGTTACCCAGTGACCCCCAGACCCTCCCATGTGGCCCAGTGACCCCCAGACCATCCCTTGTGGCCCAGTGACCCCCAGACCATCCCTTGTGGCCCAGTGACCCCCAGACCATCCCTTGTGGCCCAGTGACCCCCAGACCATCCCTTGTGGCCCAGTGACCCCCAGACCATCCCTTGTGGCCCAGTGACCCCCAGACCATCCCTTGTGGCCCAGTGACCCCCAGACCCTCCCATGTGGCCCAGTGACCCCCAGACCCTCCCATGTTACCCAGTGACCCCCAGACCCTCCCATGTGGCCCAGTGACCCCCAGACCATTCCTTGTGGCCCAGTGACCCCCCAGACCATCCCTTGTGGCCCAGTGACCCCCAGACCATCCCTTGTGGCCCAGTGACCCCCAGACCATCCCTTGTGGCCCAGTGACCCCCAGACCCTCCCATGTGGCCCAGTGACCCCCAGACCCTCCCATGTGGCCCAGTGACCCCCAGACCATCCCTTGTGGCCCAGTGACCCCCAGACCATCCCTTGTGGCCCAGTGACCCCCAGACCATCCCTTGTGGCCCAGTGACCCCCAGACCATCCCTTGTGGCCCAGTGACCCCCAGACCCTCCCATGTGGCCCAGTGACCCCCCAGACCCTCCCATGTTACCCAGTGACCCCCAGACCCTCCCATGTGGCCCAGTGACCCCCAGACCATTCCTTGTGGCCCAGTGACCCCCAGACCATCCCTTGTGGCCCAGTGACCCCCAGACCATCCCTTGTGGCCCAGTGACCCCCAGACCATCCCTTGTGGCCCAGTGACCCCCAGACCCTCCCTTGTGGCCCAGTGACCCCCAGACCCTCCCATGTGGCCCAGTGACCCCCAGACCCTCCCATGTGGCCCAGTGACCCCCAGACCATCCCTTGTGGCCCAGTGACCCCCAGACCATCCCTTGTGGCCCAGTGACCCCAGACCATCCCATGTTACCCAGTGACGCCCAGACCCTCCCATGTGGCCCAGTGACCCCCAGACCATCCCATGTTACCCAGTGACCCCCAGACCCTCCCATGTGGCCCAGTGACCCCCAGACCCTCCCATGTGGCCCAGTGACCCCCAGACCATCCCATGATACCTAGTGACCCCCAAACCATCCCATGTGGCCCAGTGACCCCCAGACCATCCCATGTTACCCAGTGACCCCCAGACCATCCCTTGTGGCCCAGTGACCCCCAGACCATCCCATGATACCTAGTGACCCCCAAACCATCCCATGTGGCCCAGTGACCCCCAGACCATCCCATGTTACCCAGTGACCCCCAGACCATCCCTTGTGGCCCAGTGACCCCCAGACCATCCCTTGTGGCCCAGTGACCCCCAGACCATCCCTTGTGGCCCAGTGACCCCCAGACCATCCCTTGTGACCCAGTGACCCCCAGACCATCCCTTGTGGCCCAGTGACCCCCAGACCCTCCCATGTGGCCCAGTGACCCCCAGACCCTCCCATGTGGCCCAGTGACCCCCAGACCCTCCCATGTGGCCCAGTGACCCCCAGACCATCCCTTGTGGCCCAGTGACCCCCAGACCATCCCTTGTGGCCCAGTGACCCCCAGACCATCCCATGTTACCCAGTGACGCCCAGACCCTCCCATGTGGCCCAGTGACCCCCAGACCATCCCATGTTACCCAGTGACCCCCAGACCCTCCCATGTGGCCCAGTGACCCCCAGACCATCCCATGATACCTAGTGACCCCCAGACCATCCCATGTGGCCCAGTGACCCCCAGACCATCCCATGTTACCCAGTGACCCCCAGACCCTCCCATGTGGCCCAGTGACCCCCAGATCATCCCATGTTACCCAGTGACCCCCAGACCCTCCCATGTGGCCCAGTGACCCCCAGACCCTCCCATGTGGCCCAGTGACCCCCAGATCATCCCATGTTACCCAGTGACCCCCAGACCATCCCATGTTACCTAGTGACCCCCAGACCATCCCATGTTACCCAGTGACCCCCATACCATCCCATGTTACCCAGTGACCTCAGACCATCCTTTGTGGCCTACTTATCTCAGACCATCCCGTGTTGCCCAGTGACCCCCAGATCATCCCATGATACCCAGTGACCCCCAGACCATCCCATGTTGCCCCGTGACCCCAGACCATCCCATGTTACTCAGTGCTATGGGCAGCCATGACATCCCCCCCGGAGGCTATAGGCAGCCATGACATGGGACCCTCAGCAACGGTGAATAAAACTGATTTATGGAACACGTGGGCCCCGGAGGAAAGATACCCAGTGACCCCAGACCATTCCATGTTGCCCAGTGACCCCCAGACCATCCCATGTTGCCCAGTGACCCCCAGACCATCCCATGTTGCCCAGTGACCCCCAGACCATCCCTTGTAGCCCAGTGATCCCAGACCATCCCTTGTAGCCCAGTGATCCCAGACCATCCCTTGTGGCCCAGTGACCCCCAGACCATCCCTTGTGGCCCAGTGACCCCCAGGTTAGGTTTTAATAGATGTCTGTGTCCCCACTGGGGAGATGTATGTCCTGGTGTCCCCAGTATCAGGGACGGTAGGGTAATTATGTACTGAAAGAGTAGCTGATGCTTGAAACAGACTTCCAGCGGAGGTAGGGGGTCAGCCAATGGGAAGTGGATTCAAACACAGATGTATACCCAGACCAACAGAGGTCAAAAATAATCGGTCAGACGGGCTGTGCGCTCGGCCTTTTCCCGATGTCGCGCTTCAATATTTCCGATCAATAATCAAAGATCACCCGGAGAGGATCGATCGCTGGATTTGATGAATAAAGTTCCAGTTTCGGTTGAACATTGGAAACCGGTTTTGGGAGATTTCCCGGCCGCCGCTGATGACTTCCTGAGAGCCGGAGATCCTCCCTCCATGTCCATTATTACCAAACACAATGCCCATTCATGTGGAGGAACTGTACATTGTATAGGGGGGACTGTACATTGTATGGGAGGGGGACTGTACATTGCATGGGGGGGGTCATTAGACCCTCTGAGTGCCATTCACATGAAAGGAGCTATGTGTGCGCTGAGCTAACACTCCATACCATGTACACAGATAATGACCCCTCCCATACAATGTACAGGTAATGACCCTCCCAATATACACAGACAATAACCCCTCCATACAATGGACAGGTAATGACCCCCCCCCCAATGTACACAGATAATGACCCTTCCGATACAATGTACAAATAATAGCCAACCAAACAATATACACAGATAATGACCCCCCCATGCAATATACAAACACACAAATCCAATCCACAGGATGCAATCCAGACACACAGTCTTCTTACACCCATTATTAGTATCAGAGGTATACAGTGTATACTGTATATCCCCGGGACCCCCCATCACCCCCCATCTCCAGCCCAGGGACTTGGGGCCCCCCATTTTAAGAGTCGCATTGGTCTGAAATGATTCCTTATGTGACAATCGCTGTGCAGGACCCCCCCCCCCCCCCGGTGCTAATTGGTCTGCTGGGTACTGTCCTATGTCTATGACCGATCTTATAATAAAATGAATACATTGTAAAAAATATCATACGTATTTACTACTAATAATAATACATTGTTTGCATTGTAAATAATAATAATAAAATGTACACATTGTATCTAATAATCATGATACATTGTATATACTACTACTACTATTAATAATAATAATACATTGTATATACTACTACTACTATTAATAATAATAATACATTGTATATACTACTACTACTATTAATAATAATAATACATTGTATATACTACTACTACTATTAATAATAATACATTGTATACACTGTAAAAATAATAATTATGAAATGCATACATTGTATATACTATTACTACCACTCTACTACTAATAATACATGAATTATATTGTAAATAATAAAACGTATACATTGTATAATAATACATTGTTTACATTACATTGTAAATAATAATAATGATGAAATGTTTACATTGTACAGTATATACTACTATTGCCGCGTCTGTCGCCTGACAAGCCACGCCCCATTCATTGTCATTGGACCGCTCTGATCAGTGCGACTCAAGTCTCTCTGACTTAGAAAAAATGTTCCTGCACTACTTCAGGGTGACTTGCATTGACTTCTGTTAACCCCTTCACGCCGGTAATGTGCGGCCCCGCTGGATCGGGCTTTTTTTCCTGTGGGGCCGCACATTTGCACATTTGCGTATCTCCCTTTGTGCTGGGAGCGCGCCACACAGTGACTGGAGTGTTACCGAGAGCCCCCCCACCCCCGCCCGGGCCCCGTTCTAACGATCGGGACCCGGAACGCCCGATTCGAGGTCACCTGACCTGCTGCGATAGCCTCTGATTGATCAGTCGCTGTGAAGCCCCCCCCCCCCCCCCCCCGTGTTTTCTGTCTCTGTGAATGGACGAGAGAAATACAATGTATCAGTCTCGGTCCTTGCAGAGATAGAGATTTTTTTTTTTAAATGTTAAAAAATGACCTAGAGGTTCGTTCTAGGTCAGTTGTAGGGTTAGTGTTTGGGTCAAGGTCAAATCTCAAGGTCAAGGTCAAATGCCAAGGTCAAGGTCAAAGGACAGGGTCAGTATTATTATTTTGTTCAGATTTTTTTTTTTTTTAACCTTGCAAATCGCTGTAACTGTACGTATGAAAAACACACGTGAGAGGTATCACCGCGATCGGTAGAGCGAGAGCAATAATTCTAGCCCTAGACCTCCTCTGCAACTCCAAACTGGTAACCTGTAGAAATTTTTAAACATCGCCAATGGAGATTTTTAAGTGCCAAAGATTGTCGCCATTCCGCAAACGGGGTGATGTGGGTATCAATTTACTCGGCGTAACATTATTTTTCACAATATAGGGAAAAAAACTGCGCTAACTTTACGGTTTTATTTTTTTTTCATTCACAAAAGCGTATTTTTTCCAAAAGAAATACGCAAATACCGTGTGACAAAGTATTGCAATGACCGCCATTTTATTCTCTAGGGGTGTCTGAAATTTATATATATATAAAATGTTTGGGAGTTCCAAGTAATTTTCTAGCAAAAAAATAAAAAAAAATAAAGATTTTTTTTTTTTACTTGTAAACAACAAATCTCAAAAAGAGGCCTGGTCCTGAAGTGGTTAAATTAGTGTCAGTGTGTTTTAGGTAGGATTAAAAAAAAAAAAAAAAAAAAAAGTAAAATGTGTATTATTGTTTGTGGGCTGTTCTCTGGGTACAAACAACACCTAACATACACATGTGGGGTATCACTGCGATCGCTAGGAGCAGGGGGATTTATTTTGGGCTGTTCTTTGGCGGTAGGTTATGGTAGTAGCAAGAAAAATACAGTTAGATTTTATTTTTATTTTTTTTATATAATCATTTTTTTTTACTATTTTGGGCCAGTTTTACTTTGATAATAAAAAATAAATCAGGAGATATCCATTTCCATTTATTACCAAATGAAAGCCTAATTTGTCCTGAAAAATAACACGGCATATTCCACCTGGACGCACAAACTAGCTGTGATGATATTTAGAGTTTCACCAAAACGTGTCGAAGTTACAAAATTGGGCTCAGACATTTCGATTTGTTTTACAATTAGGTGTGAAGGGGTTAAAGAAGTCAAATGCAAGTCGCGATGAAGCCGCGCCGTGTGAACTGGGCCTAATAATAATAAAATGTATACATTGTATATACTACTAACAATAATAATAAAATGTATACATTGTATATACTGCTAATAATAATAAAATGTATACATTGTATATACTACTACTACTAATAATAAAACGTATACGTTGTATATACTACTAATAATAATAATAAAATGTATACATTTTATATAATCATAATAATACATGGTAAGTAATAATAATTATGAAATGTATACATTGTATATACTACTAATAATATGTATACATTCTATAATAACAAAAGTATACATTGTATATAATAATGGGGAATGTCTGCATGGACGAGGACTTTTGGCCCAATCCCGTAGCCGGAGGCGCGGTTGATGGGCGGTCAATGAATGTGTGAGCCGCGCTCGGTGAAATGGTGAATGATTAATAACAATCGGTGAGGCGACTTGTGAAAATGGCAAATGTTTAACAATGATGGGAGCCGGAGAATGTGACATTGACGTGTGAGGAGAACTCAGCTGGTCAACCGATTTTGGGAGATATCCAAGATGCCAAATAAACAATAAAATGTCACAAAAATCATTATCTATGGTTATGGTCTGGGGGTCATGGAGCTGCAATGGCTCTATAAGGGGGTCATGGAGCTCCAAGGGCTATAAAAAGGGGGTCATGGAGCTCCAAGGACTATATAAGGGGGTCATGGAGCTCCAAGGACTATATAAGGGGGTCATGGAGCTCCAAGGGCTCTATAAGGGGGCCATGAAGCTTCAAGGGCTATATTAGAGGGTCATGGAGCTCCAAGGGCTATATAAGGGGGTCATGGAGCTCCAAGGACTATATAAGAGATCATGGAGCTCCAAGGACTATATAAGGGGGTCATGGAGCTCCAAGGACTATATAAGAGATCATGGAGCTCCAAGGACTATATTAGGGGGTCATGGAGCTGCAAGGACTATATAAGGGGGTCATGGAGCTCCAAGGGCTCTATAAGGGGGTCATGGGGCTCCAAGGACTATATTAGGGTGTCATGGAGCTCCAAGGGCTCTATAAGGGGGTCATGGAGCTCCAAGGACTATATTAGGGGGTCATGGAGCTCCAAGGGCTATATAAGGGGGTCATGGAGCTTCAAACGCTGTATAAGGGGGTCATGGAGCTCCAAGGACTATATAAGGGGGTCATGGAGCTCCAAGGGCTATATAAGGGGGTCATGGAGCTCCAAGGACTATATAAGGGGGTCATGGAGCTCCAAGGGCTATATAAGGGGGTCATGGAGCTCCAAAAGCTGTATAAGGGGGTCATGGAGCTCCAAGGACTATATAAAGGGGTCATGGAGCTCAAAGGGCTATATAAGGGGGTCATGGAGCTCCAAGGGCTATATAAGGGGGTCATGGAGCTCCAAAAGCTGTATAAGGGGGTCATGGAGCTCCAAGGGCTATATAAAGGGGTCATGGAGCTCAAAGGGCTATATAAGGGGGTCATGGAGCTCCAAGGACTATATAAGGGGGTCATGGAGCTCCAAGGGCTATATAAGGGGGTCATGGAGCTCCAAAAGCTGTATAAGGGGGTCATGGAGCTCCAAGGGCTATATAAAGGGGTCATGGAGCTCAAAGGGCTATATAAGGGGGTCATGGAGCTCCAAGGGCTATATAAGAGACCATGGAGCTCCAAGGACTATATTAGGGGGTCATGGAGTTGCAAGGACTATATAAGGGGACAATGGAGCTCCAAGGGCTATATAAGGGGACAATGGAGCTCCAAGGGCTATATAAGGGGGTCATGGAACTCCAAGGGCTATATAAGGGGGTCATGGAGCTCCAAGGGCTATATAAGGGGGTCATGGAGCTCCAAGGGCTATATAAGGGGACAATGGAGCTCCAAGGGCTCTATAAGGGGGTCATGGAGCTCCAAGGACTATATTAGGGGGTCATGGAGCTCCAAGGGCTCTATAAGGGGGTCATGGAGCTCCAAGGACTATATTAGGGGGTCATGGAGCTCCAAGGGCTATATAAGGGGGTCATGGAGCTTCAAACGCTGTATAAGGGGGTCATGGAGCTCCAAGGACTATATAAGGGGGTCATGGAGCTCCAAGGGCTATATAAGGGGGTCATGGAGCTCCAAGGACTATACAAGGGGGTCATGGAGCTCCAAGGGCTATATAAGGGGGTCATGGAGCTCCAAAAGCTGTATAAGGGGGTCATGGAGCTCCAAGGGCTATATAAAGGGGTAATGGAGCTCAAAGGGCTATATAAGGGGACAATGGAGCTCTAAGGACTATATAAGGGGGTCATGGAGCTCCAAAAGCTGTATAAGGGGGTCATGGAGCTCCAAGGGCTATATAAAGGGGTCATGGAGCTCAAAGGGCTATATAAGAGACCATGGAGCTCCAAGGACTATATTAGGGGGTCATGGAGTTGCAAGGACTATATAAGGGGACAATGGAGCTCCAAGGGCTATATAAGGGGACAATGGAGCTCCAAGGGCTATATAAGGGGGTCATGGAGCTCCAAGGGCTATATAAGGGGGTCATGGAGCTCCAAGGGCTATATAAGGGGACAATGGAGCTCCAAGGGCTATATAAGGGGACAATGGAGCTCCAAGGGCTATATAAGGGGGTCACGGAGCTCCAAGGACTATATAAGGGGACAATGGAGCTCCAAGGGCTATATAAGGGGGTCACGGAGCTCCAAGGACTATATAAGGGGGTCATGGAGCTGCAAGGGCTATATAAGGGGGTCATGGAGCTCCTGGTAATTTAGGGGGTCCCCATCTGCATGTCACGGTCATCAGTGCCCGCTCTTTACTCGAATAATGTGAGTGGTTATGGATAAAGCCCCCTGTGGTATTCCAGCTGCTGCAGACTGGCGGTATATTTATTATGATATAGAAGGGCGATTCCCAGCAGTACAGAGCCCCAGCGTTGCACCCTCAGCTTTTCTCCCTGTGCTGGATTTCTGATGTGTTTGAGGCAGATCAGACCAGTTCAGACCTCACTGATCAGGGAACTCGGAGTTCAGGTGAGAACCGGTGTAGGGAAACACCTTCACCTCTTCCCCGGGTCACCTGTCTACCATGACTGACAACCATCCTGAATTCCCACCTTGCCATAACTCCGCCTTGAATCATCCAAATCTCTGCAAGACACATCAGTCTCTGTACAGAGGAGCTTACACTCTAATGTCCCCTCCCCCCACAGTCACATCAGTCTCTGTACAGAGGAGCTTACACTCTAATGTCCCCTCCCCCCACAGTCACATCAGTCTCTGTACAGAGGAGCTTACACTCTAATGTCCCCTCCCCCCACAGTCACATCAGTCTCTGTACAGAGGAGCTTACACTCTAATGTCCCCTCCCCCCACAGTCACATCAGTCTCTGTACAGAGGAGCTTACACTCTAATGCCCCCTCCCCCCACAGTCACATCAGTCTCTGTACAGAGGAGCTTACACTCTAATGTCCCCCCCCCCCCCCCCACAGTCACATCAGTCTCTGTACAGAGGAACTTACACTCTAATGTCCCCTCCCCCAACAGTCACATCAGTCTCTGTACAGAGGAACTTACACTCTAATGTCCCCTCCCCCCACAGTCACATCAGTCTCTGTACAGAGGAGCTTACACTCTAATGTCCCCTCCCCCAACAGTCACATCAGTCTCTGTACAGAGGAACTTACACTCTAATGTCCCCTCCCCCCACAGTCACATCAGTCTCTGTACAGAGGAGCTTACACTCTAATGCCCCCTCCCCCCACAGTCACATCAGTCTCTGTACAGAGGAGCTTACACTCTAATGTCCCCCCCCCCCCCCCACAGTCACATCAGTCTCTGTACAGAGGAACTTACACTCTAATGTCCCCTCCCCCAACAGTCACATCAGTCTCTGTACAGAGGAACTTACACTCTAATGTCCCCTCCCCCCACAGTCACATCAGTCTCTGTACAGAGGAACTTACACTCTAATGTCCCCTCCCCCAACAGTCACATCAGTCTCTGTACAGAGGAACTTACACTCTAATGTCCCCTCCCCCACAGTCACATCAGTCTCTGTACAGAGGAGCTTACACTCTAATGTCCCCTCCCCCCACAGTCACATCAGTCTCTGTACAGAGGAGCTTACACTCTAATGTCCCCTCCCCCACAGTCACATCAGTCTCTGTACAGAGGAACTTACACTCTAATGTCCCCTCCCCCCACAGTCACATCAGTCTCTGTACAGAGGAACTTACACTCTAATGTCCCCTCCCCCCCACAGTCACATCAGTCTCTGTACAGAGGAGCTTACACTCTAATGTCCCCTCCCCCCACAGTCACATCAGTCTCTGTACAGAGGAGCTTACACTCTAATGTCCCCTCCCCCCCACAGTCACATCAGTCTCTGTACAGAGGAGCTTACACTCTAATGTCCCCTCCCCCCCCCACAGTCACATCAGTCTCTGTACAGAGGAGCTTACACTCTAATGCCCCCTCCCCCCACAGTCACATCAGTCTCTGTACAGAGGAGCTTACACTCTAATGTCCCCTCCCCCCCCCCACAGTCACATCAGTCTCTGTACAGAGGAGCTTACACTCTAATGCCCCCTCCCCCCACAGTCACATCAGTCTCTGTACAGAGGAGCTGACACTCTAATACCCCCTCCCCCCACAGTCACATCAGTCTCTGTACAGAGGAGCTTACACTCTAATGTCCCCTCCCCCCACAGTCACATCAGTCTCTGTACAGAGGAGCTTACACTCTAATGCCCCCTCCCCCCACAGTCACATCAGTCTCTGTACAGAGGAGCTTACACTCTAATGTCCCCCCCCCCCCACAGTCACATCAGTCTCTGTACAGAGGAACTTACACTCTAATGTCCCCTCCCCCAACAGTCACATCAGTCTCTGTACAGAGGAACTTACACTCTAATGTCCCCTCCCCCACAGTCACATCAGTCTCTGTACAGAGGAGCTTACACTCTAATGTCCCCTCCCCCCACAGTCACATCAGTCTCTGTACAGAGGAGCTTACACTCTAATGTCCCCTCCCCCCACAGTCACATCAGTCTCTGTACAGAGGAACTTACACTCTAATGTCCCCTCCCCCCACAGTCACATCAGTCTCTGTACAGAGGAACTTACACTCTAATGTCCCCTCCCCCCCACAGTCACATCAGTCTCTGTACAGAGGAGCTTACACTCTAATGTCCCCTCCCCCCACAGTCACATCAGTCTCTGTACAGAGGAGCTTACACTCTAATGCCCCCTCCCCCCACAGTCACATCAGTCTCTGTACAGAGGAGCTTACACTCTAATGTCCCCTCCCCCCCCCCCCCACAGTCACATCAGTCTCTGTACAGAGGAGCTTACACTCTAATGCCCCCTCCCCCCACAGTCACATCAGTCTCTGTACAGAGGAGCTGACACTCTAATACCCCCTCCCCCCACAGTCACATCAGTCTCTGTACAGAGGAGCTTACACTCTAATGTCCCCTCCCCTACAGTAACATCAGTCTCTGTACAGAGGAGCTTACACTCTAATGTCCCCTCCCCCCCCACAGTCACATCAGTCTCTGTACAGAGGAGCTTACACTCTAATGTCCCCTCCCCCCACAGTCACATCAGTCTCTGTACAGTGGAGCTTACACTCTAATGTCCCCTCCCCCACAGTCACATCAGTCTCTGTACAGAGGAGCTTACACTCTAATGTCCCCTCCCCCACAGTAACATCAGTCTCTGTACAGAGGAGCTTACACTCTAATGTCCCCTCCCCCCCCACAGTCACATCAGTCTCTGTACAGAGGAGCTTACACTCTAATGTCCCCTCCCCCCACAGTCACATCAGTCTCTGTACAGTGGAGCTTACACTCTAATGTCCCCTCCCCCACAGTCACATCAGTCTCTGTACAGAGGAGCTTACACTCTAATGTCCCCTCCCCCCCACAGTCACATCAGTCTCTGTACAGAGGAGCTGACACTCTAATGTCCCCTCCCCCCACAGACACATCAGTCTCTGTACAGAGGAGCTTACACTCTAATGTCCCCTCCCCCACAGTCACATCAGTCTCTGTACAGAGGAGCTTACACTCTAATGTCCCCTCCCCCCACAGTCACATCAGTCTCTGTACAGTGGAGCTTACACTCTAATGTCCCCTCCCCCACAGTCACATCAGTCTCTGTACAGAGGAGCTTACACTCTAATGTCCCCTCCCCCCCCCACAGTCACATCAGTCTCTGTACAGAGGAGCTTACACTCTAATGTCCCCTCCCCCCACAGTCACATCAGTCTCTGTACAGTGGAGCTTACACTCTAATGTCCCCTCCCCCACAGTCACATCAGTGTCTGTACAGAGGAGCTTACACTCTAATGTCCCCTCCCCCCACAGTCACATCAGTCTCTGTACAGAGGAGCTTACACTCTAATGTCCCCTCCCCCACAGTCACATCAGTCTCTGTACAGAGGAGCTTACACTCTAATGTCCCCTCCCCCCCACAGTCACATCAGTCTCTGTACAGAGGAGCTGACACTCTAATGTCCCCTCCCCCCACAGACACATCAGTCTCTGTACAGAGGAGCTTACACTCTAATGTCCCCTCCCCCACAGTCACATCAGTCTCTGTACAGAGGAGCTTACACTCTAATGTCCCCTCCCCCCACAGTCACATCAGTCTCTGTACAGAGGAGCTTACACTCTAATGTCCCCTCCCCCCACAGTCACATCAGTCTCTGTACAGTGGAGCTTACACTCTAATGTCCCCTCCCCCACAGTCACATCAGTGTCTGTACAGAGGAGCTTACACTCTAATGTCCCCTCCCCCCACAGTCACATCAGTCTCTGTACAGAGGAGCTTACACTCTAATGTCCCCTCCCCCACAGTCACATCAGTCTCTGTACAGAGGAGCTGACACTCTAATGTCCCCCTCCCCCCACAGTCACATCAGTCTCTGTACAGAGGAGCTTACACTCTAATGTCCCCTCCCCCACAGTCACATCAGTCTCTGTACAGAGGAGCTTACACTCTAATGTCCCCCCCCCCACAGTCACATCAGTCTCTGTACAGAGGAGCTTACACTCTAATGTCCCCTCCCCCCACAGTCACATCAGTCTCTGTACAGTGGAGCTTACACTCTAATGTCCCCTCCCCCACAGTCACATCAGTGTCTGTACAGAGGAGCTTACACTCTAATGTCCCCTCCCCCCACAGTCACATCAGTCTCTGTACAGAGGAGCTTACACTCTAATGTCCCCTCCCCCACAGTCACATCAGTCTCTGTACAGAGGAGCTTACACTCTAATGTCCCCTCCCCCCCACAGTCACATCAGTCTCTGTACAGAGGAGCTGACACTCTAATGTCCCCTCCCCCCACAGACACATCAGTCTCTGTACAGAGGAGCTTACACTCTAATGTCCCCTCCCCCACAGTCACATCAGTCTCTGTACAGAGGAGCTTACACTCTAATGTCCCCTCCCCCCACAGTCACATCAGTCTCTGTACAGAGGAGCTTACACTCTAATGTCCCCTCCCCCCACAGTCACATCAGTCTCTGTACAGTGGAGCTTACACTCTAATGTCCCCTCCCCCCACAGTCACATCAGTGTCTGTACAGAGGAGCTTACACTCTAATGTCCCCTCCCCCCACAGTCACATCAGTCTCTGTACAGAGGAGCTTACACTCTAATGTCCCCTCCCCCCACAGTCACATCAGTCTCTGTACAGAGGAGCTTACACTCTAATGTCCCCTCCCCCACAGTCACATCAGTCTCTGTACAGAGGAGCTTACACTCTAATGTCCCCTCCCCCCCACAGTCACATCAGTCTCTGTACAGAGGAGCTGACACTCTAATGTCCCCTCCCCCACAGACACATCAGTCTCTGTACAGAGGAGCTTACACTCTAATGTCCCCTCCCCCACAGTCACATCAGTCTCTGTACAGAGGAGCTTACACTCTAATGTCCCCTCCCCCCACAGTCACATCAGTCTCTGTACAGAGGAGCTTACACTCTAATGTCCCCTCCCCCCACAGTCACATCAGTCTCTGTACAGTGGAGCTTACACTCTAATGTCCCCTCCCCCCACAGTCACATCAGTGTCTGTACAGAGGAGCTTACACTCTAATGTCCCCTCCCCCCACAGTCACATCAGTCTCTGTACAGAGGAGCTTACACTGTAATGTCCCCTCCCCCCACAGTCACATCAGTCTCTGTACAGTGGAGCTTACACTCTAATGTCCCCTCCCCCACAGTCACATCAGTGTCTGTACAGAGGAGCTTACACTCTAATGTCCCCTCCCCCCACAGTCACATCAGTCTCTGTACAGAGGAGCTTACACTCTAATGTCCCCTCCCCCACAGTCACATCAGTCTCTGTACAGAGGAGCTTACACTCTAATGTCCCCTCCCCCACAGTCACATCAGTCTCTGTACAGAGGAGCTTACACTCTAATGTCCCCTCCCCCCACAGTCACATCAGTCTCTGTACAGTGGAGCTTACACTCTAATGTCCCCTCCCCCACAGTCACATCAGTGTCTGTACAGAGGAGCTTACACTCTAATGTCCCCTCCCCCCACAGTCACATCAGTCTCTGTACAGAGGAGCTTACACTCTAATGTCCCCTCCCCCACAGTCACATCAGTCTCTGTACAGAGGAGCTTACACTCTAATGTCCCCTCCCCCCCACAGTCACATCAGTCTCTGTACAGAGGAGCTGACACTCTAATGTCCCCTCCCCCCACAGACACATCAGTCTCTGTACAGAGGAGCTTACACTCTAATGTCCCCTCCCCCACAGTCACATCAGTCTCTGTACAGAGGAGCTTACACTCTAATGTCCCCTCCCCCCACAGTCACATCAGTCTCTGTACAGAGGAGCTTACACTCTAATGTCCCCTCCCCCCACAGTCACATCAGTCTCTGTACAGTGGAGCTTACACTCTAATGTCCCCTCCCCCACAGTCACATCAGTGTCTGTACAGAGGAGCTTACACTCTAATGTCCCCTCCCCCCACAGTCACATCAGTCTCTGTACAGAGGAGCTTACACTCTAATGTCCCCTCCCCCACAGTCACATCAGTCTCTGTACAGAGGAGCTGACACTCTAATGTCCCCTCCCCCACAGTCACATCAGTCTCTGTACAGAGGAGCTTACACTCTAATGTCCCCTCCCCCACAGTCACATCAGTCTCTGTACAGAGGAGCTTACACTCTAATGTCCCCTCCCCCCACAGTCACATCAGTCTCTGTACAGAGGAGCTTACACTCTAATGTCCCCTCCCCCCACAGTCACATCAGTCTCTGTACAGAGGAGCTTACACTCTAATGTCCCCTCCCCCCACAGTCACATCAGTCTCTGTACAGAGGAGCTTACACTCTAATGTCCCCTCCCCCCACAGTCACATCAGTCTCTGTACAGAGGAGCTTACACTCTAATGTCCCCTCCCCCCACAGTCACATCAGTCTCTGTACAGAGGAGCTTACACTCTAATGTCCCCTCCCCCCACAGTCACATCAGTCTCTGTACAGAGGAGCTGACACTCTAATGTCCCCCTCCCCCCACAGTCACATCAGTCTCTGTACAGAGGAGCTTACACTCTAATGTCCCCTCCCCCACAGTCACATCAGTCTCTGTACAGAGGAGCTTACACTCTAATGTCCCCTCCCCCCACAGTCACATCAGTCTCTGTACAGAGGAGCTTACACTCTAATGTCCCCTCCCCCCACAGTCACATCAGTCTCTGTACAGAGGAGCTTACACTCTAATGTCCCCTCCCCCCACAGTCACATCAGTCTCTGTACAGAGGAGCTTACACTCTAATGTCCCCTCCCCCCACAGTCACATCAGTCTCTGTACAGAGGAGCTTACACTCTAATGTCCCCTCCCCCACAGTCACATCAGTCTCTGTACAGAGGAGCTTACACTCTAATGTCCCCTCCCCCACAGTCACATCAGTCTCTGTACAGAGGAGCTTACACTCTAATGTCCCCTCCCCCCACAGTCACATCAGTCTCTGTACAGAGGAGCTTACACTCTAATGTCCCCTCCCCCCACAGTCACATCAGTCTCTGTACAGAGGAGCTTACACTCTAATGTCCCCTCCCCCCACAGTCACATCAGTCTCTGTACAGAGGAGCTGACACTCTAATGTCCCCTCCCCCACAGTCACATCAGTCTCTGTACAGAGGAGCTTACACTCTAATGTCCCCCTCCCCCCCACAGTCACATCAGTCTCTGTACAGAGGAGCTTACACTCTAATGTCCCCTCCCCCCACAGTCACATCAGTCTCTGTACAGAGGAGCTTACACTCTAATGTCCCCTCCCCCACAGTCACATCAGTCTCTGTACAGAGGAGCTTACACTCTAATGTCCCCTCCCCCACAGTCACATCAGTCTCTGTACAGAGGAGCTTACACTCTAATGTCCCCTCCCCCCACAGTCACATCAGTCTCTGTACAGAGGAGCTTACACTCTAATGTCCCCTCCCCCCACAGTCACATCAGTCTCTGTACAGAGGAGCTTACACTCTAATGTCCCCTCCCCCACAGTCACATCAGTCTCTGTACAGAGGAGCTTACACTCTAATGTCCCCTCCCCCCACAGTCACATCAGTCTCTGTACAGAGGAGCTTACACTCTAATGTCCCCTCCCCCCCACAGTCACATCAGTCTCTGTACAGAGGAGCTTACACTCTAATGTCCCCTCCCCCCACAGTCACATCAGTCTCTGTACAGAGGAGCTTACACTCTAATGTCCCCTCCCCCCACAGTCACATCAGTCTCTGTACAGAGGAGCTTACACTCTAATGTCCCCTCCCCCCACAGTCACATCAGTCTCTGTACAGAGGAGCTTACACTCTAATGTCCCCCTCCCCCCACAGTCACATCAGTCTCTGTACAGAGGAGCTGACACTCTAATGTCCCCTCCCCCCACAGTCACATCAGTCTCTGTACAGAGGAGCTGACACTCTAATGTCCCCCTCCCCCCACAGTCACATCAGTCTCTGTACAGAGGAGCTGACACTCTAATGTCCCCCCCCCACAGTCACATCAGTCTCTGTACAGAGGAGCTTACACTCTAATGTCCCCTCCCCCCACAGTCACATCAGTCTCTGTACAGAGGAGCTTACACTCTAATGTCCCCTCCCCCCACAGTCACATCAGTCTCTGTACAGTGGAGCTTACACTCTAATGTCCCCTCCCCCCACAGTCACATCAGTCTCTGTACAGAGAGCTTACACTGTAAGGTCCCCTCCCCCACAGTCACATCAGTCTCTG
>NW_027507745.1:0-175744 GCF_037356315.1 Lithobates pipiens
CTAATTCCATCAATAAATATGCAAAAGTTTCATATCTCTGCAGCTCTTGAATTATTCTGTGTTGTACTTTCTTTGCTGGGGCCAAAGTCCTGTCTACCATTCGATAATGTAGACCAGGGATATGCATTTAGTGGACCTCCAGCTGTTGCAAAACTACAAGTCCCATCATGCCTCTGCCTCTGGGTGTCATGCTTGTGGCTGTCAGTCTTGCTATGCCTCATGGGATTTGTAGTTCTGCAACAGCTGGAGGTCTGCTAATTGCATATCACAAATGTAGACCATACTGATCCCAGAGTCTGTCTTCAGTGTCTTTTAGTAGGACTACTGGACAGAAAAGTAGTGCTGGTATGAAAGTGTATCTTCCACGTGTCCAGCAATATTTGCTTTTTACATATAAATCAGATTAGGTGAAAACATCCAGTAATTGGGTTATTCATGTGGGGCAAATGTCTAATTTCATCAATATCCACTTGGATATTAGATGAGTGGGATGTAAACTCCATTGTGACCATGTCAATCCAATTTTATTTTTATTTTTTCCCTATGTCAGGGAAATGCAATTAACGGACCTCCAGCTGTTGCAAAACTACAAGTCCCATCATGTCTCTGCCTGTGGGTGTCATGCTTGTGGCTGTCAGTCTTGCTATGCCTCATGGGACTTGTAGTTCTGCAACAGCTGGAGGTCCACTAATTGTATATCCCTGGTCTATGTAATCCAGATGTTTGGCTTAAGTACCGAATATCTTAGTATTAACTGTACATATGGTCAAGTTGTTGGATTGTAAAATGTATAACTAGCATGTTATTTCTTTGGGACAGTGGTGGGTTGTTTGTTTTTAAGTATCGGTTTTTAAGTATCTGGGCCCACCACAACCATTACATAGGGGTCCCACTTCTACTGTCAGATTTGTTTATGTATGTTATGTTGTGTGTTGTATGTGACACAACCTTTTGTTGAATGTTGCAGTATCCTGTATGCAGACATTGTTGGTTTCACGCTCCTCTCAAGCGAGTGTTCCCCAAAGGAGTTGGTCCTCATGTTGAATGAGCTTTTTGGAAAGTTTGACCAGATAGCAAAGGTAAGTAGCGCAAGGTAAACAAGTAGTGGTGCACCGAAATTAATATTTTGGTACCAAAAATTCAGGATACGCTTGGCCAAAACTGAAATTGGCTGTTTATATATATATAAAATTAAAAAAAGTGTGTGTGTGTATGTATGTATGTATATATATATATATATATATATATATATATATATATATATATATATATATATATATATATATATATATATATATATATATATATATATATATATATATATATATATATATAAACATTTTTTTTTTTTTGTTTTTTTCATTATTGTATTATATTTGACTTTTTTAACTAATGAATTTAAATGCATATGAATTTATTGTCGGCCATTAACAGCACCTTTTTGAAGCGGTGTTAAAAATCCTGCTTGCTGAAATTTTGGTGCACATTTGATCATTTTAAATAATCTGCACCAAAAACGCACCTCCCCATTGAAAACACAGCAAGAATGTATCAAAAATGCACCCTCGTTGTGTTTTTGAGGCATTTTTTGAGTCACATACTCATGAACAAACCATAATCAAGGTAAAATCATGGAAAAATTGCAGGCATTTTCGGCATCCATTACCAGCACTTTTTTTTTTTTTTCGGCACAATGCTTAAAACCCTATTTTCGGACGATAATTTTCAGCTGCCGAAATTTCAGTGCATTGCCAGTAAAAATGTTTCAGATTGATGGTAATTAGGGAAAGGTCACAAAGTCTAAGATCTGTTTTCTTTATAGGAAAATAACTGCATGCGCATCAAGATCCTGGGTGATTGCTATTACTGTGTGTCAGGGCTGCCAGAATGCTTGCCGGACCATGGCAAAAACTGTGTGCAGATGGGTTTAGACATGTGCCAGGCAATCCGGTGAGAGGATTCATGATTTTCTTCTAGACTTGTGTGTGGTGTTTTCGTTATCTGTTGTTTTAACAGTTGAGTGGTAGATCTGTGTAGGAAGTGATAATTGTATAGACAACAGTTGCTTGTCTGTTTTATATCAATATTTCATTCAGCGTAAACCCTGTGAAATTTTTTTTACTCAAATTGTTTTTTTTTTTTGAGCCTTTAAAACGGATCTTTACACATTCGTTGTTTGATAACAATTAATATTTTTTAACAAAAGAACATATATTCCACATTAATAATTATGTTACCAAATGAGCGTGTGCTGGAAATTGCCTCCAGCATTGTTACTGCTTCTTTTTGCTAGGGGCTGCCATTTTGCGCAAGCCAAGAACCCCTGAGCAGCAGTAAATCTTTAGGGTAGCAGCAGGTTGGCCTCTACATTTTTAGCACAGTGCCAAAACATAGGGAACAACTGAGCATGTGCAGAGCAGGGTGACGGTGTATTGCTGGATTTTAAACAGTATAGGCCCCTATTCTGAATGTTTTACATGGCTATACCTGCAAAAGGGGCCTGCCTGAAGTGATCTAGCAAGACTTAATTTTCTGACTAAAGTTCCACTTAAAAAGTGATCCTCTACTTTTGTAGATTTAAAACAAAGTTACAGATTCACTTGATAGCCTGCCCCACTTTAATCCCCACAAATAATTTTACCCTACCAAAGGCCTCTATAGGAAGGTTTTACACCAATGGGTTTCTTCAGCAGTGAAGTAAATAGTGCATGAGAGTTACCAGAAGTCGGCTTCCATCAGCTTAATGTGGCCAACCATACCAAAGCTGGTTTCTTACTCACACTGTTACACCAAATAGTCAAATGTATGCAAATATGGCTGTTTTGTAAAATCTTTGTGTAGATGTTGATTTGTTTATTGGATCCAGTGAATTGAATCATTTGTTGTAACCTTTCTTTAGGAAGCTGCGTAAGGCTACAGGTGTGGATATTAACATGCGTGTTGGGGTACATTCAGGAAACACATTGTGTGGAGTAATCGGACTCCAGAAATGGCAATATGATGTCTGGTCACATGATGTAACTTTGGCCAATCATATGGAAGCAGGAGGAGTTCCAGGGTAAGACTGGGAAATCAATGCAAGACCCCTATTTCATGCATTACCATTTAATACAAGAACCCTTAATTTTGATATTTTAATACCTTTTTTGATGAAAACATCAGCACTTTGTTGGAGATGACACTTATAGTTATGTATAATTGTTTATACTTAAAATGGTTGTGAAGACGAGAGTTTTTTATTTTTTTTACTTTAAAATGGTTGTAAACCCCATTCATGAAATCTGACCTAAGTACATATATCTGTAGTGTTTACTTATCCCTCTCCAAAGCTCTGAGTGTCGTTTCTCTCTGGTGCTCCATTCTTCTGTTATCAGCATCATTCACTTCTGACAAGCTCTCCAACACATAAGATAACAACAAGAGAATAAAGCACCACTAAGTGTGGTATTAAGTGTAATTTATTATGGCCCCCATAATGGGTTACTCAAGTACATAGTGTACAGGCTCGTCATTAAAGGTAAATTCTGGGGGTCTGTCCATGTACTCCTCGTGCGCTGGGCAGCTGGATGTCTCACACTGTAGGGGAACGGAGCTGTAACTGGATAATATCCTCTAGAGCCCTCGAGCAGATCCCGGTTGGAGCGCAGTGTTGCACGAGTGGTAAGGGGGTACTGAGGACATCACAAGTCCCAGGATGCTTCCCCTTACACAACACTACGCTCCATGCTATGGTCCACCCTGGATCCTGGAACTACTTGACTCCTCTAGAGGATATTATCTGGTCACAGCTACATTCCCCTATTACGTGAGGCATCCAGCTACCAAGCGCACAAGGAGTAGACCGACAGATATGCTCTTGATCAAAAGCTAGGGGACACTAGGGTATGGACTTCCTTTATGAGACTTTTATTATGAACATTTCTGATTTATATTTGTATGTTTGCCTTTGCGCCTACTATCTAGTTAAATTAACACATGAGATAACAGTAGCTGAAAATTTGTGCCGGAGGGGGAACTTAGATGGAAAATAAGCATAGAGCATGTCTATTCAGATGCCAGCTCTTCATGTTCCTTCGTTCCTTTGCCTGGAGGGAGGGGGGGGGGGGGGGAATGTCCCTTTCCTCCAATCAGATCACACACAGTGTAAGCCAAGACTCCCCACCCACTGCTCAAAGAGGAAGAAAGATTTCAAACATGATATGCACTTTTCAAAGTGTGTAGAAAGGGAAAGACTGCAGATATACAAGTAAAGCCTATGTAGAAGTATTTGTTTCATCTCTGTATCATCTGAGGCTGTTCACTTCACTGGGTACATGTGAGGAATTACAACCACTTTAATGCATTCTCTGCATTAAGGTAACAAAAACCTTTTAATGTCGCTCCCCCCCTTTAATTACTTACTGGAGCCCAATCTCCATCTGGTGCTGTGCCTTAGAGCCGCAGCACTGGTGTCTCGCTCACTTTCCAATACCATTGCACACATAGCAGTTATATATATACATATATCATGTTTGTTACTTTAAAAAAAAGCACCTTTACAACCGCTTTAAGGTACAAAAATGTTCCATGATCATCTCCCCACCAGGCGGATGTCCATGGACACCCTCCCAGAACTGGAGAGCCACACTGTAGCCATCTTTCGGCTATATCGTGGGTGAGAAGAGGTTAATTCAGCGGTGTGCACGAGAGCAGCAGTGATGCTTTCTGTTTCTCTCCTCACTGAACTCAGGGGCGGCAGTGGGAGCAATTGGCTGAGGGAACTGGGGCGGGGCCAAGCTGCGATGTGTGCCTATAGACGCACACAACCCAATTTGGGATAGAGCCCACACTAGTTCCCCTATAGCAGGGATATGCAAATAGCGGACCTCCAGCTGTTGCAGAACTACAAGTCCCATCATGCCTCTGCCTCTGGGTGTCATGCTTGTGGCTGTCAAAATCTTGCTATGCCTCATGGGACTTGTAGTTCTGCAACAGCTGGAGGTCCGCTAATTGCATATCCCTGGCCTGTAGCAAGGGGCTTGGGGACCCCAGATAGGAGGGAAAGGACTGCTCTGTGCAATACATAGAGAAGGTAAATATAACATGTTTATTATTTTAGGAAGGAAAAAAAGTCTTTATAATCACTTTAAGCTTATATTTAATAATGGCATGCTATCTAACCCTTATCTATTCTTCTGTAGGAGAGTTCATATAACAGAAGCCACGCTCTCCCATCTTGGAGGGGAATATGAAGTAGAGGATGTAACTCATATGCAGAGGGACCCCTACCTTAAAGAACATAACATAAAAACGTATCTAGTCATTGACCCAAGGGTAAGTCGTCTTGTATATCTATATACAACATGAAGAAACGTGAAACAGATGTAAACATTTCACATAAGTGCGCCTGTGTGAATGAGGCCTTACTCTGGAATAAAAATGCATGTCCAGTCAAAAGCTTTAATTTTTGGCTGGAACAGGGAATGGTTAGAGGAACATCCATTGAGGTCCCTCATTTTCCCTCTTTTCTGTTCATACCTGTATTTTGGTTTTCTCATCACTTTTTGTGCTGGAAACAGTGGCTACCAGTACAGGAAGTAAGGGTGAACGTTCCTTGTGGGGACACATGCAGCAATAAAACTTGACCTCTATTCAAAATTGAATTTTTGCCTAAGATACTTTTATTTTGTGGGTTTTTATAAATATGGAAAGTAAATAGGGCATTCTATTGTATACTCTATTTCCTGGCTGCTCAATGCGGCTTCCTGGTTCTACAATACAGCTTCCTATGACACGTGTGCACCTTTTGGCCTGGCCAATTTATCAGCATTATCCACATTGTCTAAGGAGAAGTAAAGTTGAACCAAGAAGCAGTAATGTGAAGCAGAGAAGTAGGAGGCAGAGGGGTGTGTATTCCAATAATGGGCAAAATGACAAAACCTTTTGCAATACACAAAACGCACATAAATCCAATTTACACATGCTCCACTTTAAGAACAGTAAACTTGCCCTATATTTTACACTGCGTAATATTTAGACTGAGCCGCTAAAATATTTGCATACCTATAATTAGTTGCTCATAAACTTTAACCTTAACAAGAAAAGTAACCTACAAATGATTTAGCTACTACAAGCAAATGGGGACTATTTAAAAATATAAATGCTGGCCAAGAATAGACTCACAATAGAGAGATGCTAAACCCAGCTGTCTCTTGTTTCAGGCTAGTGATGACAGTGAGGAAGATGACATATTGCCAAACAGGTCTGCTGAGGTCACCAAGACAAGGGCGTCCGTTCGCATGACACGCTATCTGGAATCTTGGGGGGCTGTGAAGCCATTTGCTCACCTTAATCACAGGGACAGCCTGATACCTGAAGCCCTGACTTCCTCCGGCATTATGGTGAGTATTGCTCATGCTACACTGTAACATGCATTACTGTTTGTTCCTTACGCATTACATGTTTAAACTTGTTTTTGCTGTTTACCCCACAGGATCACCCAATGTCTTCTATAAACACAAACCGGAATACTGACAAGTAGGATATGAAACCTGCTTCTCTCTTGCTGCCCCTTACTTCCTATATGCCTTGTGATGTCAAATACATCTCTTTAATGGATCTACTGCTGCTGCTGTCTTGTTTTCTCCTGCTTGGCCCATCTGTCCTGTGGCCTTCTGTCTGATGTCAGCACGGCTTCTTGTGGGTAGAGACTATGGATCCTGCTTTTCTGTACTTGTATCTCTTTTGTCTGCGTGTCTTGTGCTCTTATTGTTTGGTTCACACCATGGCTCCCCTACTCCGCAAATAAACCAGAATACTATATCCTTTATTCTTTTTTTTATGTTACGTTATTAAACTGGGTATTCCTGCAAGTTTTGATTAGTGATGAAGTGTTGAACCTCTTTCGGGTTTTAATTGCTGTACCTACTGGGGAGATTTACGCAAATTGTCCTGGTGACTGTGTGATTGTTATCTGAGATCGTTTCTCTCTCGAACAGTTTGCACCGCACCTTCTGACTCATTGCAGGAAGCCTAGTCTCAGAGAAATAATTAGGCCTCCACTGCTTACCACCTCCTGAAAAATGTTACACTAGCCTTACATGGATATATTTTTCTTCCATTCAAGAGGTATACATTGCGGATCTGCATCTACGAATCTGTAGTGTCGGCTAATTTCATTCTGAAAACTCACAGTGGCTGATTGGATACAGCTGCTGTTCAGCCAACAGTTCTCCACATGGCTTCTTTGATTTTGGTCAAAGGATATCTATTCCATCAGGAATCACCTGAAATTTGCTCATTGTCTGGCCAGCTTAAAGTGATTGTAAAGGATAAAATGTTATTAAAAAAATATATATTTTATACTTACCTGCTCTGTGCAGTGGTTTTGCACAGAGCAACTATGATCCTCTTCTTCTTGGGTCCCCCTGCTGGTGTTCTTGGCCCCTCCCTCTTGCTGAGTGTCCCCATCGCAAGCCGCTTGCTGCGGGGGCACTTGTGTATTGTCACTCCTGAGCCAGTTCTCTGCATCTATAAGACACAGAGAGCATGGCTCAGCCCCTCCCCCCACTCACACCTCACTGGCTATGATGGACAGCAGCCGGGAGCCAATGGCTCCTGCATCTCAGTCAGTCAGAAGGGAGAGACCCGGGAGAACCTCGGATCTCATGCACTTCGCTAGATCGGGCTTGAGCAAGTATTAGGGGGGCTGAGGGGGGAGCTGCACACTGAAAGTATTTTACCTTCATGCATAGAAGGTAAAAAACCTTTAGCCTTTACAACCACTTTAATGTGATTTGTAAACTTTACTCTTTTTATTTTTTTTTATTTTTTTTTTCACACCTTTCACACCCTGCAAGGTAAAAGCATAATGTGCCAGTATGCATCGCATAGTAGCACATTATGTTAAAGGAGTTGTAAAGGCAGAAGGTTTTTTTTTTTTATCTTAATGTATTCTTTGCATTAAGATAAAAAGCCTTCTGTGTGTAGCAGCCTCCCCAACACCCCCTAATACTTACCGGAGCCCCCTCTCTGTCCAGTGATGTCCACAAGTCCCTTGGTCGTCCCTGACTCTCCCTCCTGATTGTCTGAGACACAGCAGCAGCGCCATTGGCTCCCATGGCTGTCAATCAAACTCAGCCAATCGAGAGAGAGAGAGGGGGCAGGGCCAAGCTGCAGCTCCGTATCTGAATGAACACACAGAGCTGCAGCTTGGCTCGGGTGCCCCCATAGCAAGCTGCTTGCTGTGGGGGCACTCAACAGGAGGGAGGGGCCAGGGTCATAGAAGTAGGACTCGAGAAGAGGATCTGGGCTGCTCTGTGCAACAGAGCAGGTAAGTATGACATGTTTGTTTTTGTTTTTTTTTAAACAGATTTTACAATCACTTTAAACTTACCTTAAAGTGAAGCCCTCCTGCGCTGAGATCTTAGCGCTCCAGCGGGCCTCCCATTTTCACCTGTGATGCTTCCAGGTTCACGGAATACGGCTCTGTGATTGGTGGGAGCTGCGATGACATCACTCCCCTGCAGGTTATGGCACTGGGCTCTGGAGGAACGGCCGTTCCTTCAGGGAGCATGTGCCAGTGATGTCACTTGCTGCCTGTAATGTAAATATCTCCTATCTGCCCGTTTTTATGAGATATTTACACTACTATTAGGTAAGCCTCATACGCTTACTTATAGGTAAAAGTTATAGAGGAAAGTTTACTTCCTCTTTAAGCTGTATGACTGCCTGTAGCTTCAGTACATTGTGAGCCACTAACCTGAAACAAGCATGCTATGCTGCAAGTGAAATCAGAACTCTTCGTTATGGGTCAGGGACCTAAAAAGATTTTGAAGTCCTTAGATCAATATGACAGTCGGGCAACTTTCTTTTTAAATAGTATGGTCTGTAATGGTACCCTATGTATTTTTCCCAGTACAGATTTTCTTTTGCCCATATTCTTGTCACCAGTTTTAACAATAAGTGGAATTGTACACCCTACCCTAATTACTATAGGCAACTACTCAGGAGTCATACGAGTAGCTGTGAACTGTGGTCTTTGGATAGACAGAAGTAAAGAGGAACAGTATTTAGAAAATGCATACGTATTTATAAGCTGTTCCTCACAATTTTTTGTAACAGACATTCATTTTTATACTGTTGTATTGCTTTAAAGCTAAACTCAAGGCAAAAATAAAGTTTTCCCATGCAGTGGGGCTGTGCTCGCACTGCATGGGTCAACTGTTCTTTTTTTTTTTTTTTTATTTTGTCTAGAGGATTGGAGAGCAGGGATATACTTGCCTAATCCTCCGCTCCTTCCTGCACAAGAACGGTCCCTGTGGCCTCTGCTCCCCTCCCGTGGTGGACTGTTGGAAGCTCATAGACCTGCTCTGGACATGAGGAAGTCAGGAAAAGTCTCCCATTGGATCGTGGGGGAGTACTGTATCCTGGTGGAGCAGAGGATCAGTTTAGTGTACAGCTTTCTCTTCTCCCCTGGACAAAACAAGCAGTTGACCCGCGAAATGCAAGAACAGCCCCACTGCATGGGAAAACTTTATTTTTTTTACCCAGAGTTGGACTTTAAGATGGCCACACACCAGTCAGAGCAATTATATTACTATATACTAGTTGGACAGATGTGTTTAAGGGATATGCGGACAAATGTACAGGCTAACACTGATCATTTTCTAGTCACATTTTCTCTGCCGAATATTTGCATGCTTAACTTTTCCAGGGTCACATACATTTCTGTGTTGGATTGTGAATAGTTCATCTATTCTAGAGAGAGAGGAGTTAATCTAAATCTAGAAAGATGGGAATCTGGCCTGCTGTAACAGTATTTCAATACCCACCCAGGGACATGGGTCTAGCAGTTGGTGAATGAAAAGCTTTAGTGGAGATGGCACCCTCACTATATGGCAGTGGCGGCTGGTGCTCTGTTTTTTGGAGGGGATGGCAAACAAGCCACCTGAATATTAATTCGCTATTGTCTCGCAGCTGGGTGGGCTCAGGGCGCAGTGCTTTGCTCCCCGATCCCACCCTTTTTTTTTTTTAAGCCGATTAGAGCCTCAGGCTTTAATCGCATGCTTAACCACTTGAGATCCGCGCTATAGCCAAATGACGGCTACAGCGCGGATCTCCTTTTCCGGGACTACGTCTATTGACGTCGTCCCGTGCACGAGCGGCCTGCGCGCCCCCTGAGGGGCGCGCGCGGCGCGCTCTGTGATCGGCGAGTCTATGAGACTCGCCTGATCACCGATCCGTGCAAGGGGTCGATCCCGACCCCTTATCACGTGATCAGCTGTCAGCCAATGACAGCTGATCATGTGATATAACGGAGCCGGTAATCGGCTATTATTCCTCCTCGCGCTGTCAGCGCGAGGAGAAATAAAAAGCCGATCACCGGCGGCCGTGATCGGGACATCAGTCCCGATCATGGCCAGCCCTGCTAGTGCCCACCTGCCCCCTGCCAGTGCCACATTAATAAAAAGTGCCCCCCGTCGGTGCCAGCCAGCAGTGCCCACAGTGTCACCCAGCAGTGCCACCCAGCAGTGCCCACAGTGCCACCCAGCAGTGCCCACAATCTGCCTCAACAAAGGTGCTGCACCCCAGTGCCACCCAGCAGTGCCCACAATCTGCCTCAACAAAGGTGCTGCACCCCAGTGCCACATATCCGTGCCCATCAGTGTCATCTACCAGTGCCCAGCAGTGCCGCCCATCAGTGCCCAGCAGAGCCACCTATCAGAGCCACCTATCAGTGCCCATCAGTCCCATCTATCCGTGCCACCCATCTGTGCCACCTTATCTGTGCCCATCTTTGCCCATCAGTGCCGCCTTATCTGTGCCCATCGGTGCCACCTTATCTGTGCCTATTAGTGCCGCCTTAACTATGCCTATCAGTGCCCACCAATGCAGCCCATCAGTGCCGCCTCATCAGCGCACTTCAATGAAGGAGAAAAATGACCCGTTTGCAAAATTTTATAACAAACTATTAAACATGATTTTTTTTTTTTTGCATCTTTTTTTGTTTGTTTAGAAAAAAATAAAACTCCAAGCTGTGATTAAATACCACCAAAAGAAAGCTCTATTTGTGGGAAAAAAATGATAAAAATTTAATTTGGGTACAGTGTTGTATGACCGCGCAATTGTCATTCAAAGTGCATCAGCACTGAAAGCTGAAAATTGGTCTGGGACTGAGGGGGGTTTAAGTGCCCAGTAAGCAAGTGGTTAAACAAAAAAACCCACTGAAATCAGTGGCAGCCACTGCTATATAGCGCCCTAAAAAAAAATATATATATATATATATATATAATTATGCACACCATCTCTATCATCTCTATCGCTCTCTATAATTTTATTTTATTTTTTTAATCTCTGTATTTTGAGACTGTATTCCCCTTCCTCTATTACCTTCTGAAAACTGAATGCTCTTTTGTCATGTATTGAATGTAACACATTTAAAAAAGGGGTTATAGTCATAGCTGTATTTATTTAGTACAAACATTTGACATATAAAATATGTGCTGAACCCGCACCACATCCTGTTGATTAATCATAACAGATATGTTCTGTAGAGACTTGATATATGTGCATTTTTTAGAGGACCTACTTTTCGGATTAACTAATGCATGCACTGAAGGATTTTTCTTGTGGATGCCAGAACTGTATAATGGTTTAAGGCAGCATTCACACATGTATTTAGGGGTACACTGTAAAGTCCTGCAGCAGATTCAGCAGGGTTTATGCAAACAGTTTGGACCCACAGTAATCACGTATGATTTACATGCAAATGGTGGTGTGCATTGTCAGCCTATCATTGCTTTGTACAGGGCTTCCCGCGGCTGTTCATATAAACCCAGCTAAGTTTCCTGCAGGAATTCCTAGCCCACCCTTAAACGCAAGTGCAAATGAAGCCCTAAACACATTTCTTATAATCTGCTTTGACTCCGTTGGCTTCCTTTTGAAAGACTCTACTTTTGTAATCGCCTAATAGTTTAGGTTTTGAACATTTTATTTTTTATTTATTTTTTTACTTTTTTTTTTTTTATTGGCGCATTAAGATATTTTGGTAATCCCAGGTGGGTGTATACAGAATGTGTAACATTTATTTTGTAGTCTATTCAATAAAAGAAGGGGGTTTTAAGATTTATATTCCAGTTTTAAAGGGTACCTCTATACATAACATTGTATAAACTAGTGTTTGGTACTGCTGAGCTACCATAATATGGGTTTTGGTAGCTCAAATGGGCACTTTTTATAGATGCACATTGGTTTATCTACTAAGATAGCTGAGATTATGTTGGGACAAAGGCTGTCTTTCATTTAATTTAATAATAATTTAAGTATTTTAAACTATTCTCCACAGGATAGGAAAACTCAAGTGTATATAGTTTGCTGTAATAGTCTAATATGCAAGGTGAAAAAGCAGTAAAAGAAAAGCCAGTAGAAGCAAGCAAACTGCTTTTGTATGATATTGCTGCCTGATGGAATATAGTACTAAATAAATGCAGCTTTTATATACATGTACTGTTTTCTTACATTGTCATACTGAAATGTATAGGAAAAGATAATGTATAGTGGTTTGATGTCAAGCAGTATCCAGGTATTTTTCCATTAATGTGTAGTCTAACAGAAGTGAGGATTCTTCGCTGTATCTCTATCCTTCCGATAGCACTGATAACATGACTAGTTGTTTTATGTGATTGACATGCCTACACATGCAGCCTGGCATACTGATGCTCTTTCTTGGTACAGCCAGCGTGCATGGATATACATTCAGGAAAATATACAGGTAATGAGTTGTTGCTTGATCCCTCACTACAGTTTATTTATCGATCAAAGTTAGTGATGGCTATCAAGATTTCATTGTAATATTTTATAGCACAGAAACCGATGAATGCTTTTGTGATAAAAAAGAGAGAGGATAATTGTCCAATTAAATATTGTCCTCACATGATATTTAATTAAACTGTCAGACCAAAGAACCCTCTGGGTTCAGCATATTGCAATTTACTGCTAACAGAGGGTAGTGGAAGCATTTCGAAAGCCACATGGAATATGTTTGTCATTTTATTCATGTTTTCTGGTGTTCTTGACCGCTTTCTATGCTTCACTAATTCTGCTGCTCCTTACCAATTGCTGTACTGAATAACATTTTCATGCAGAACAGAATTCAACATTTTTTTTTCTTCCTGCTTTTAAAGTCATTCATATCTTTACATAATTTACATCTTATTTCTATCTGACTCACTACCTGTGCCAACTGCTCTGCTAATGACCCTGAAATATCAGCCTACATTATAAATGGCTTCAGGCTTGTCCCCAGGATTTCTGTGCCGCTTCTGATATGGATTTCAGTCCAAAAATCTAATATTTAAAGAAGTAATCATACCCTTAAAACACATTCATTTTAAAGCAGACATTCTCAATTGGGGTCTTTTCAGAGCTTGCTGGGGATTCCTTGAGCTGAAGCTGATTGACCCCCAATCTGATGGCTTTTGTATATTTCGGGGACCAGTGCCACTTGCCTGAGCCAACTGTATGAACCCAATGTTTTTTTTTGTTGTTTTTTTGTAACTCTCTGTAAGGGTGGCATTCAGACCACCTCTGTAAGTATGAGTATTCTTCTCACTAGCCACCAATAAGTTAGTTTTTGCAAGGGTTCCCCTAAGATGTGAAAATTATTTCAGCGGTTACTCTGGAGTAAAAAGGTTGAGAGTGGCTAATGGCTATCATGTTTCTTAAAATTAAGTCTAGAATTGAATATAGGAAATGCAGCCTACCCAAGCTGTCTTTTATCTTTATTACCCAGGCATTGTTATAATTTACCACTCCACTCCCATTCCCTTTTGTCAGTAATCTGGTGATCCGGGAACCACTTTTGTGATGCAGGAGAGCTTTTTCCAAATGCACCTACTGCACTGGGCTTGCTGCTCTTCATATAAACAAAGTTCCAGTAGTAAAAACTTTGTGCCTTGGTAATATGAATTTTGATTAGTAATAAATTGAGCAGGAAGAGAAAACGATACATGGCACATGCTTCAGAACGTTGCCACCTAGAAATATAAAGAGCTTTATCTTTTGACTGCAGAGTATTACAGAAAACTCAGATTGAAAGGAAGATGTCAGTATAGGAATGTAAGGCCCCTTTCCCATTGGGGTGGGAGCTGCGTCGGCGGTAAAGCGCCACTATTTTTAGTGGCGCTTTACCGTCGGATTTGCAGCGATATTCGGCCACTAGCGGGGCAGTTTTACCCCCAGCTAGCGGCTAAGAAAGGGTTAAAATACACCGCAAAGCGCCTATGCAGAGGTGATTTTTCTCGCGGTATAGCCGCCCTGCCCCATTGATTTCAATGGGAAGGAGTGGTGTATACACCGCTCCTTCACTGCTCCAAAGATGTTGCTAGCAGGACTTTTTTCACAGTCCTGCTAGCGCACCGCTCCACTGTGAAAGCCCTCGGGGCTTTCACATTGGAGACACAGCAGCGGTTGTTTCAGGGTGCAATTTTTAGCGGCGTAGCACCTGCAAAGTGCCCCAGTGTGAAAGGAGCCTTAGGGTTGTCATTGTTGATTTGATTTCCAAGTTTCAGGACTGGCATTTGTATCTCTCAACAATTTAGTTTGAAGGACCTGGAACTTTGCCAACTTTCTTTGCCTACATTGTTCTAACATACCACAGGTACTTCACACCAACGTACTTATTGCATGTCAGGAGCTTAATATACATATACTTCATGAGGATATCAACCCTACAAGAATGCAACTTCAAAAACAAGTTGGCAAAGCAGCTTTTATATTCCTTTTATAACTCATGGGTTTCATAACGTTGAATGGATCTGCACAGTTGCAGTGTTTCCTGGACAAAACTAGCTGCTAAGTGATTGATTGGTTTCACTTGATTCTTAATATTTCCTATTTAGCACCTACTTTGAAGGTATCTTTCCACCCACATTTAAGGAATTTTCATGCCAGGCCAGCAACTGAAATGAATAGAACAGTGGGGCTCAAATAGCAAGCTTAGAAATTAGCCCCATTTTAGTGTCCACGTGAACTTACACTGTAAGGTTTACGGGAGCCCTGGTGTCTTGTGTCTTTGTTTCATCATGTTTATCCCTTTGTGTATATTTTGTGATCTTCCAATATTAAAAAGTGCTGCTGACTATGCTTGTGTTATATAAAGAATAACTATGCAAACCAGTCTGGAGGTTAACATAATGAAGTTAATATATCCATGTAATTTGAAGGTCAATTCCACTCTAAACAAATTTCACTTAATTGGTTTGCTGGCAAATGGGACTATGTTATGGCTTCTTACACCACTCTGTCTTTGCTACCTTCACTAGAGTTGGTAATAAAGGATAATTAAAAAATTCTGCTGCAACAGAGATGTCCGAAAAGGTGTGAACATACAGTGCCTTGAAAAAGTATTCACACCCCTTGAAATTTTCCACATTTTGTAATGTTACTACCAAGAAGTATGAATACTTTTTCAAGGCACTGTACATACCGATTGTGCAGAGAACACTGAGGGACAATTTATATTGGATGTGAGTAAGAGAAGTACTAGGACCTTCTTTCATTTTATTTAGGCTTGACAATTTTTTGCTCCTCTCTAGCTTTTAGTCAATGCACAGTGACTTAAGCTGCACATACACTGATTGAAATTCAGCCAGTCCAGCATGGACTGGCCAAATTTCAATCAAATTGTGGGCTCTGCCATTCGATTGGATGTCGATTATTTAATCAACTTCTATTTAAGGGACACTTATTCTGCCACTGTCAGAATACAATGTCCCAGTGGTGAGGATACCGGAATCATTTAATTTGTTTTATTTTCAGCTCAATGGCTTAGAGTTTATTTCCACTTTTGCAGCCAGATTGCCATGACACCTGCTTCATATTTGTTAATTGTTCAGATTAACACAGCATAACATTAAACAAAAAATTTAAATTGCTTGCTACCTTTTTAGAGGCATTATCCTTGAGAGGTTTTTTGACCACTTATTGAATGGGGGTCCCAGACATTGGTCTTGCACAGTAGCCCCTTGGTGACTTTGTCTACCACTGGGTCAAAAACAGAAACCTTTCCAGATCAATCTCACCACAGCACTCTGTGGTTCATCTAAAATACCAGTGCATTATTTTACTTATCTGCACCCTCCCAAAGCCTGTTGGAGTTATCCTTTGAATTAGATTTTACTCCTGTATTGACATTTACTTTGCATTTTTTTTTTTTATAAATCTAATTTTCCCCTGTTTATAGAACCCGTTGTCCAAAGGAGACTAATGAGCCAACCAATGAGAACCTCTATAATGTTTTGGAAGAGCTGAACTCCTTAAGGTATGCAGCTATAATACATTTAGTAAGAACATTTAAAAAAAAAAAAAAAAAAGTATTTTTCAGTGTATGTGTATAAAGACATATGTAACAGTGCTCTGTAACCTCCTTGTTTGATGCTTCTGCTTCTCAGGCAGTGGAAGAAATCGGATGATTTTAACCGGGTCACCCTCTACTTCAATCAGCCAGCAATAGAGAAAGAGGTAAAGTGTGATGCGTGTCATTTGCCACATACAATATATTAGTTCAAAATGGTAAGCGATACTAATATAGGAAACAGAGCTCAAAAGGTGGTCTTTAATGAGCTGCTCAACACCAGTGCCATCCTCTATTCAGTAAGCCCTCACAAAGCATTAGCCTAGTCTTAACAGACTACCAACTTAAATGTTGACTTAGTGGAACATCACTTAAAAGGCTTTTCTCACATGTCCAAGGAGACTGCAGCAAAACTATTTTGAAGTGCCATGCGTCTAAAGTGGGGAGCCGGGTGTGAAACAGCAGGAAGTCACGACCAACTTCCCAGTAAAGAAGGCGCAAAAAGGGACTCGAAGAGCCTGGGTTGGTAATTGTCTGTCTGTTTATTAAAAGTCAATTGCTACAGTATTTGTAGCTGCTGACCTTTAATTAAAAAAAAAGACAGTGGATAGTCTTTAACCACCTCCGGCCCGCTGTATAGACAAATGATGGGCGCGGTCTCTTGTTCTGGGACCTGGTGCGACCCTGATCTCGGTAAATGTGCTTAGCTGTGTCCAATCAAAGCTGATCAAATGTAAACAAGGGGATCTCATTTATTGGCTCGTTTTGCACTAACAGAGTGTGAGAAGAGCTGAGACCTGTACAGATAATCAGGGCAATGTTTTTTATTTTTTTGCAAAAAAAAACACTGCGGTGATTAAATACCACCAAAAAAAAGCTCTGTTTGTGGGAGAAAAAATGCTGAAAAAATCATTTGGGTACAGCGTTGCATGACCGCGCAATTGTCATGGGACACTTTACATTTTAGCAAAATAGTGAGTGTACAGCTTGTATAACAGTGTCAATTTGCTGTCCCCCCAAAATAATTCAACACAGCCATTAATGTCTAAACCACTGGCAAAAAAAGTGAGTACACCCCTAAGTGAATATGTCCAAATTGGGCCCAATTAGCCATTCCCCCTCCCCGGTATCATGTGACTCATTAGTGTTAGTGGGGAGCATGTGTGTTAAATTTGGTTTTATAGCTCTCACCCTCTCATACTTGTCACTGGAAGTTTAACATGGCACCTCATGGCAAAGAACTCTGAAGATCTGAACAAAAATCTTCAGAGAGCTCTACATGAAGATGGCCTAGGCTATAAGCAGATTGCCAAGACCCTGAAACTGAGCTGCAGCATGGTGGCCAAGACCATACAGCAGTTTAACAGGACATGTTCCACTCAGAACAGGCCGTGCCATGGTCAGCCGAAGAAGTTGAGTGCACGTGCTCAGCGTCATATCGGAGGTTGTCTTTGGGAAATAGATGTATGAGTGCTGTCAGCATTGCTGCAGAGGTTGAAGGGGTGGGGGGTCAGCCTGTCAGTGCTCAGACTATACGCCGCACACTGCATCAGTATTGTCTGCATGGCTGTCATCCAAGAAGGAAGCCTCGTCTAAAGATGATGCACAAGAAAGCTCACAAACAGTTTGATGAAGACAAGCAGACTAAGGACATGGATTACTGGAACCATGTCCTGTGGTCTGATGAGACCAAGATAAATTTATTTTGTTCAGATGATGTCAAGCGTGTGTGGCGGCAACCAGCTGAGGAGTACAAAGACAAGTGTGTCTTGCCTACAGTCAAGCATGGTGGTGGGAGTGTCATAGTCTCGGGCTGCATGAGTGCTGCCGGCACTGGGGAGCTACAGTCCTGAAGCTGAGGGTAAAGGTGATGGACTGCCCAAGTATGTCTCCAGACCTAAACCCTATTGAGCATCTTTGGGGAAGGTGGAGGAATGCAAGGTCTCTAACATCCACTGTTCGTCATGGAGAAGTGGAAGAGGACTCCAGTGGCAACCTGTGAAGCTCTGGCGAACTCCATGACCAAGAGGGTTAAAGCAGTGCTGGAAAATAATGGTGGCCACACAAAATGTTGATGCTTTGGGCCCAATTTTGACATTTTCACTTGGGGGTGTACTCAGTTTTGTTGCCAGTGGTTTAGACATTAATGGCTTTGTGAGTTATTTTGAGGGTACAGCAAATTTACACTGTTATACAAGCTGTACACTCACTACTTTACATTGTAGCAAAGTGTAATTTCTTCAGTGTTGTTACATGAAGCGATATCATAAAATATTAACAAAAATGTGAGGTGTGTACTCTTGTGAGATACTGTATATTCCTTAGAATGGCAAATTTCAAATTATTTGTATTTTTTGTAAAGCTAAAAGAATGTATCTGTGTAGATTTTCTCTAGTTGTCAAATAGGAACAGGAAAAAAAGAAAACCTTTAGGCAATGGTCGTCGTACACAGCAAAGTTTGCCTGGTTCCTGATGAACTGGAGGAAATTTACTCAGTGAGTGGCCATGTCAGCTGCGCCTCTCCCGACAGTCCTTGATTTACAAAATCAAAGGAGCTAGGGAAAAAATTGTTGACTGTTTCGGTGTCTTTATCCAGTCATATGCAGGCACTCTTCAAGCATTTTGACAGTTCACAGGGCCAAAAAACAGACGCAGCGTGAGATTTGTCCTTCTGCATTGTGTAATGAGGTTGGAAGAATGTGTTGGATAAGCCTTATATGCGTATGACCAGCTTAAAAACACTCAAACCCCTTCAGTATTGGCATAGGGCATCGATATAAAGCTAAACGAGAGGATGTGCTATTGTTGCCCCAAGATTCAGCTGTCATTTTTCTAATAAGCAGAAACTGAATTTAAATACCTATGGGCAACACAGATGCTTTTCATTTCCTCCGGTTTACAGACCATTATTTTCCTCTGCATTTGCCAGTGAATGCAGCTGGGCCATTGGGTACGGTACACTAGTTTTCTGGCATCATTACCCACAGCAGTACATTTCATATTGGGACTTTGGCACCATAAGCAAGATATAAATTAAACTGTAACCACTCATACCTCAACCTGTAACCTATTTATAATCCTTATCCCCAGCCACTTAACCATATCCCTCCCTGCAATAATAATGTTAAAATTTGCACTAACAATAGATAACTTCATCTTCCCCCTAATGCTTAAATGTTGCTTTCATCAAAAGCATAAGGCCGCGTACACACGGGCGGACTGTTCGCCCAACTTTGTCCGCTGAACAGTGTTTGGGCGGACAGTCCGCTCGTGTGTGGGCTTTCAGCGGACAGTTTCAGCGGACAGTTTGACGGACAAGGTTTTTCGGAATTTCCGAAAAACTGTCCGCTGAAACCTTGTTTCAGCGAACAGTCCGCTCGTGTGTAGGCTTGTTCGTCAAACAAAGTTGCGCGCATGCTCAGAAAGGATTTTCACGCCGAAAGCTATAATGCAGTGTATAGGACGTCGTATTTTTCGTCCTGTCGTACGTGCCGTTCACGTCATCGCGCACGGTTTCAGCAAACTGTTCGTCCGTCGTGTGTGGCCATGTCCGTCCATGCTAAGTTTGAGCGGACTGTTTGCCGAAACTGTTTGACGGACAAAGTTGGGCGAACAGTCCCCGCGTGTGTACGCGGCCTTAGTGTGAAAAGCTTACCACTAAGGAAAAAAATATATAAGTAACAAACTAATCTCCCAGTTAATGCTTAACCATGTCCCTACCACTAACATTAACCTAGCACTTAAAATGAATCCCTAATCCTAGCCATAAATTAATTGACTTCTTCCTAAGGCTAGACTAACCCCTAAATGCTTGTGCCTATTTTGCCACTGAAACCTATCAGGCTCATACTGCGTCGTATCCCTGCTGTGATGATCTACATTGGGGGGGGGGGGAGAAAATGTATATGCATATGTTTTATTTATATATTTTTTATAGTTTGGACAAAAAGATAAAACAAGTCAATTTATCTTTTATTTTCCTTTTTTTTTTTTTAAATATAAGGCTATCTCCTGGCAGTCTGTTTACAGAGTTCAGCAGCTCAAGCTGCAATATACAAACCAGACTTAATGCTTAATCCAAGTCAAGCTATTGCTGTGCTGGATCTTTAGCTATTCTTTAGTGCTCTGCGAATCTTGTGTTCTCTTTTAAAAAAAATTAATTTTAAACAAAGATTGTGTGTGTGTATAAGGTTTAAGCCTAAGAAAAATGAAATGAACTCCAGACTTGAATAGTTACTACTCTAAAATGGGCATGCAAGTGCTAAAGATGACTTCTGTGCTGAAAGGGAATTCCATTTATCCATGTAATTCGCCTACATAATCAGGAGGTGTCAGTTTGTCGTGAGATGCAGTTGTATAAAACATGTCAAACGTGTAAAAAGTTGAAAGTAAGTTGCGCATGCCCTACTAGTAATGCATGTAGCCAAGAACATTCTCATTCTTCGCACAGTTCTTAGCTCAGCAGACTAAAAGTTATTTTAAACTCAAGGACTGGAGAGGGCTATTCAGCATACTGTGTATAGTTCATTTAAAGGAGAAGTCAGGCCTGAGCTCATTTGGCTGGGTTCCTCCTATGGGTCACAGGGGTACAATTCGTCTTGCAGTTCTGTGACCTGGTTTCAGCAGAGAGTGGTCTGAAGTCCGCTCTCTGCTGACGTCACAGAAATCAGTCCAGGCACCATGCCATGCTGACAATGGGAGTCTGGATTGGCTAGGTGCCTGGGCTGATGCCCATCTCCGCCTCTCAGCGAGCCACTGAGAGCCCGAGATGGCCGCTCCCCGCCCCTCCACAGCTCAGCGCTCCAATGAGCGTGGAGGAGAAAAGCAGAGAGCTGCTGATTGACAGTCAGCAGCTCTCTGCTCGGGGAGGTGAGAGAATCGAGCCATCGCCAGTGTTCAATCACACGGTTCTCAGTGCAGAAGCGTCAGGAGACAGATGCAGCATCGGAGTGATGCTGCATCCACATAGGTAAGTATGATGGAGGAAAAACCTCTCTTTTAAGGAGTGCCAACATTCTGAGATTCTCTATGGGTTTGGCACTTTTCCAGAATTTTTGTGCTATTTGTTTTTTTTAATATATAAAATTTTATGTTTAGGACCGCATTCACACATGCACACATTAATGCAAGCTTAGTTGCTCTTTAAAGTGTATGTGAAGCCAAAACTTGATCTCACTGGAACAAAAATACATGTTTATATCTTACAATGGGGACACTTTTTTTCCCATGACAACTGTCAACAGGGGATTTTCCTCATTTCAGAGAAACTTCCTCTTACCTTCTGATGTGTCCACAGGATAGGGAATTCTGTATCTTATGCACAGATTAAAAAAAAAAAAACCTGAATGAGGTTTTAATCCTTTTGCTGCGCAATAAAAAAAATGGAAAAAATGTTTAGCCTTTAAATATACATTTAAGCTCTACTTCAAGTGTAAAGGTAATTCTAGACTGTGTTTTTTTACTGGTATATATTTCTAACCCATGCCCTTTCCTGTGCTGCATTTTTAAAGGAAATTTTATAAATCAATATGCCTTATATATATATATATATATATATATATATATATATATATATATATATATATCTTGATTTTCGTCTCTCCAGAGACCCCAGCTCCTCCACTCCTTGGTAGCTGCCTGCAGTAATTAGGGTGGGGTACATACAGTATTTTGCCTTCCGGGTATTGCTGTTGGTGATAATACAGGTTTCCTTCAAACTTACTGTAAGAGAAATGTATATGCCATTGCTGACCTCTTATCTGAAAATGCTACATGCCCGCTGGTAATACTGCTCAAGTAGCTTTAATAGTGTGATTCATTGACCTGGTATGCAAATTAGAATTTCTGACTTCATCATATGCTACATGATCTCGGTCAGGGAATCTGAATTTAAATCAGAAGTAGACAGACAGATTGAATGTTCAGGATGTCAGCGATAGCGGCCTCCAGATTTTCCTAAGTACAGGTTTCCTTTACAAAATGCCTGCTTGCCTTCTTAGGTGCAGCTTCCAGCAAACAGATGCCATACCATTCATCATACATATAGATCAATGGTATGACATGTTAAATTATACATACATTGTCGTATGTATCTTTTAATGCATGAAGTAGTGTTCAGATGCATCGAAAATACACTAGAGCTTATAAAAATGGTACTTGTAAAAATATGTAATAAAAATCAATGCATTTTAACTGCAGAAGTGTGAAATAAGCTTTTAGGTGTTGTGAAAAATCAAGGCGCAGTAAATGTTGGGTTGTCAGCTTGCAAAATCTTTATAAATATCTTCCATTTGATAAAACAGTGTCACAGATGTTTTTTGAACCTTGTTGAATTTTTAAAGAAAAACCTATGAACTGGTCTCCAATTTGATTATTTTACACAGTACCGGCTATCTGACCTACCATCATTCAAATATTACACAGCCTGCTGTTTCTTCATCTTTACCTGCAACTTTGCTGTCCAGATGTTGGTGTCTCCCAAGTAAGTGATGGAAATAGGCCACATGACCACGTATGTCACTTGACACTAGAGTTGCATCTAGCTACAGTAAACTGTTGATAAGGCTACAAACCCTTTAAAGCTGATGAGCTTTATGATGGGATTGGGTATGAATACCAACATAAAAGCATGACCGGCCACTGCCATGTATTACGTTATAAGCCAGTGATGATGAACCTTGGCACCCCAGATTTTTTGGAACTAAATTTCCCATGATGCTCATGCACTCTGCAGTGTAGTTGAGCATCATGGGAAATGTCGTTCCAAAACATCTGGGGTGCCAAGGTTTGCCATCACTGTCATAAGTGATACTAATTTGTAAAAAAAAAATGCTGAATGACAATTTATACTACAGGAGAGTAATTCGCTTGTGTGTCATTTTATAGTGTTAGTGTATAATTCAAAATTGTTTTCCTGCACTTTTTTTTTACTCCAATATGCGCCAAATTAAGAATAATTTTGTTTACATGGAATGTTAGCCATACTCAGTAGTTTGACTAGTTTATCTAAGTACAGAGTTTAATGCAGTAACCCATGACAGCCAGTCATAGATTTATTTATTATTATACACAATTTATATAGCGGCAACAGTTTACGTGCCGCTTTACAATGTATAGGGTGGGGATGACACAATTACCGTACAGTTCAATACAAAAGGTACAGGAGGGCCCTGCTCATAGAGCTTACATTCTAAGGAGGGGGTGGTGGTACAAAAGGTAAAAGCTGCAGAGAATGATTTGATGGGGGTGGCTCGGGGACAGTTGTTAGGTGGGTGTGGGATAGGCTTCCCTGAATAAATGAGTTTTCAGGGATTTCCTAAAGGTGGAAAGGGTAGGGGCTGATCGGATATACTGGGGCAGGGAGTTCCAGAGGATGGGAAATGCTCTGGAGAAGTCTTGAAGGCGAGCATGGGAGGAGGTAACAAGGGCGCTAGATTAACATGAAGTCGACAACAAAATGTTTTACCAATAAAGAAGTGTAATATACATTCATCTATATTGATGGTTTAATAACAAAAGCTAAAAAAACATCTTAAAGCCCTTCAATAGACTGCATACTTTTTTGTTTCTACGTTTGGCGCTTGTAATGGCCCCAATTTTTGCAGAAAAATAATCATGAAAACAAATGATTTCTTAAGTATCTTAAGTATTCTTAAGTATCTTGCAACATTAGTATTTTCACAGTGCCCTAATACTCTGCATCTTGTCTTTAGGAACACCGCTCTTGGCATCTCCTATGGCATTTCTTTCTTCCTTTTTCTACTCTACCTATTTACTTGCTTTGCTGGACATCTGGCGGTGAGTAGCATATAACTGGGTATTGTTTTGTTTTTCCAGTTCACAAGTGTGAAGCCTCACAATGCAACTCTTGCTTAAAGGATACCAACATTTTTGTAGCTCAAAACGATGAAAATCGTACCACTCTAATGCACCCCCAAATCTGTGGCGAGCAGATAAGTATGTGAAAAAACGGGCGCAAGACAGACAAAGTCGGCATGCCAGGCTCCAGTAGACGTCAATAAAATGGTGGCCCTGTTGCATAAATGTAAATGCTCCTGTTCTCCACCTGTAGTAGTGAATTCCTCAGATGTGTTACACCCTTTTCAGGGTTTAATCATAGCAGTCTCTACGATTAAGTCCCAAAAAAGGAGTAACATGTCTGAGGAGTTCTCTACAGCTTGTGAAAAGTAGCTGAAGCCATCTTTTACCCAACTCATTCACATTTATGTAACAGGGAATCGGTATCTGTGCAGATGTCCATCATTTTTTTTAAGCTTTTTTGTACAGACATACAGCCAACAGTTGACCTCCTAATTCTGACACTTACCTGTCCACTTTCCACAGAGATCTTGCTGTGCGTCTACTGAGAGCTGCAAAACCTCTTCATGAAAAGCCTCTTGATCCAGATGACCATTCATTATTGCCATGCATATAAGAATCTCTCTTTAGAGAAATATGGAGAGTCTCTTCTTTGGATGGCATAAAAGACAGTGCCTAGATTGTAAACATTGTCTACAGAGACAATGTGATTCATTTATTTTATTTTTTATATAAATTGCTGTTCAAATGTCTTAGCATTTGCACAGCTTTTAGAAATAATCTCTGTAATATGTCTGTTATTTCCTATAATGGTGAGTTCCATCTATGGGCCATAATGTGGTATTTTCCTGGTTGCAGTATTTCAGGAAACTACTGCACTGTGGTCACTAGATGGAGCTGATGATCAACGGTAAATAAACATATTTGACTTTGCAATGGTTGTACACATTCTGAGACAGCAAAGATCTCTGTGGAAGCTGGATAGGTACATGTAATAAGTTGGGGGGGGGGGGGGTGGACATCTTTAAAGGATAACTGTTCTAAATGTACACTTGTGCTCTTGTGCTTTAAACACAGTGGAGAGCCCTGGTTTCCATTCCAAAATCAAAACTAAAGTGCTCCATAAAAAAAAGCTAAGTTTTTTTTTTTCAAATTGGTTCTAAAGCCTCAAGTTTTTTTTACCTTAATCCATTAAGGTAAAAAACCCTTCTGTGCTGCAGGAGCCCCCACAGCTATGTGCACGAGAGCTCCCGCTGCTGTCAACCAAATGCTGTGACGAGGGGGCTTTCCATGGGGGCACTCACTGAAGAGGAAGGGCCTGGAGCACCAGCTGGGGACCACAGAAAAGGAGGATCGGAGTTGCTCTGTGCAAAACCATTACACAAAGCAAGTAATTATAACAGGTTTGTTTTTTGAGTTAAAAAAAACAAAAAACAAAGGTTTAATGTTACTTTAAGTCATCCTACACCAGAGGTTGCTAGAACTTTTTTTTTTTAAAGAAAAAAATTATTAACTGGTTTAAAGGATGGCAGCCTCTGTTTTTTTCGCAAGAGGTTTCCTTTTATGCCAAGTTTTATTTATCGGTGCCAGACAGAGGGTAAGATGCATATCATAGTTACATTTCTTATCTTTAGTGCCAACTAAAATCCAAATTTAGTAATAATTATGTCTGCCTGTTTATCCCCAGTTTTGTGTTCTTTTTTACTGTCCCAAATCTTGCTGCTTCATCTCACTACTGTCTGCCAAACCCTATCCTCTAGACTGAACATTCCTAGCTGAGACAGTTTATGGTACACGGTGCTGAAATGTGTTCAGTGAGCAAATGCAGTCTGGCAAGCAGAATCTCTGTAACTTATTTTCAAAGCTGGAAAATAATTAAAACTGTTTTTATGTAGTACTGTACACATGAGAGCTTATTTCTTCTAAATGATAAGTAGACTTTTTTTCTGTGTTCGTTCAATCTCCACGTTAAAATATGAGGTTGAGTCAAACATTTACAGCTTCATAGAGCTTTATACATTGCCAACTCGCTTTAATAAGACCCTTCTTCTGTTTCTCCAACAGAAATGTATCCTCAAAGGACCTCAAATCTTGCACTGGGTTCCCTCTCTCTCTTCTGCAGTCTCCAGCCAGCCCTGGTTCAGAGTGCCCTTTGGAATCCTGACCATTATTACTGTGTTGTTTATGGCGGTATTCAATTTGGTAATTTTATCTGTCCTTTTTTTTTTTTCCCATCACCATTTTCTGTCTTTAACAAATGGCCACTGTTGCAAGCCATTGAACCAGTGGCACCAACTACATTTTGAACCGCTTATGAGAGTTTATGATAATTTTTGCAACTGTGTATATATATATATATTTTTTTTTTTTTTTTTTTTTAAAGCTTGCAGGAACCACTATTTGAAGGAAAAAATAATTATATACACACACACGTACATATGTATATATATATATGTGTGTGTGTGTGTATGTGTGTGTGTGTGTGTGTGTGTGTGTGTATATATATATATATATATATATATATATATATATATATATATATATATATATATATATATATATATATATATATATATATAATTGTGTGTGTGTGTGTGTGTGTGTGTGTATGTATGTGTATATATATATATATATATATATATAAATATAATTTTGACTGGTGATGATTTTATATATAATTTTTATTTTATTAGCAAGTCTTGGAACACACTTCAGGGGAAGAAACATTTATAGCTAGCAGAAAACCTGGGAAAATCAAACAGTTTTCCACTAGAGAAAAATGTACAGTATCTCAACCCTATTTTTTTTTTTTTTTGTTTTTGTAAATATTTTATCATATCTTTTCATGTGACAACACTAAATGACACTTTGCTATAATGTAAAGTAGTAAGTGCACAGCTTGTATAAAATGTTCATTTGGCCCAATTAGCCATTTTCCCTCCCCGGTGTCATGTGACTCGTTAGTGTTACAAAGGTCTCAGGTGTGAATGGGGAGCAGGTGTGTTAAATTTGGAGTCATCGCTCTCGCTCTCTCATACTTGTCACTGGAAGTTCAACATGGCACCTCATGGCAAAGAACTCTCTGAGGATCTGAAAAAAAATTTGCTCTACATAAACATGGCCTAGGCTATAAGAAGATTGGCAATACCCTGAAAATGAGCTGCAGCACAATGGCCAAGACCATACAGTGGTTTAACAGGACAGGTGCCACTTAGAACAGGCCTCGCCATGGTCGACCAAAGAAGTTGAATGCACATGCTCAGCATCATATCCAGAGGGTGTCTTTGGGAAATGTATGCCAGCATTGCAGCAGAGGTTGAAGGGGTGGGAGGTCAGCCTGTCAGTGCTCAGACCATAAGCCACACGCTGCATCAAATTGGTCTGCATAGCTGTCATCTCAGAAGAAAGCCTCTTCTAAAGATGATGCACAAAGCCCACAAACGGTTTGCTGAAGACAAGCAGACTGAGGAAATGGATTACTGGAACCATGCCCTGTGGTCTGATGAGACCAAGATAAACTTATTTGGTTCAGATGGTGTCGTGTGTGTGTGTGGCGGCAACCAGGTGAGGAGTACAAAGACAATTGTCTTGCCTACAGTTAAAGCAAAAGTAAACCTATCCATAAAACGGTTTCATTTCTGGCACATGCTGGAAATGTAACACTCCCATTGGTTGTGCTCTCAACCAAACTGTCAAACCAGCCAATGGCTGGTGTCCTAACTGATAACATGTGCAGCATCATGGTAGTTGTAGATTAAACAGAGGCAAAGATGGCAGCTTCCTTGGATAAAAACGATAGGGTAGTTTATGTACACGTTAGCCATGGTAGTGGGAGAGTCATGGTCTGGGGCTGAATGAGTGCTGCCGGCACTGGGGAGCTACAGTTCGTTGAGGGAACCATGCATGCCAACATGTACTGTGACATACTGAAGCAGAGAATGATACCCTCCCTTTGGAGACTGGACCACAGGGCAGTATACCAACATAAAGACCCCAAACACAACTCTAAGGCTACCACTGCATTGCTAGAGAAGCTGAGGGTAAAGGTGTTGGACTGGCCAAGCATGTCTCCAGACATAAACCCTATTGAGCATCTGTGGGACATCCTCAAACGGAAGGCGGGGGAGCGCAAGGTCTCCAACATCCACCAGCTTTGTGATGTTGTCATGGAGGAGTGGAAGAAAGCTCCCGTGTCAACCTTGTAGCCAAGTGTAATTTCTTCAGTGTTGTCGCATGAAAAGATATAATAAAATATTTACAAAAATGTGAGGGGTGTGCTCACACTTATACTGCATATAACATTTTGAAGCTCCTACATATGTTTAAGCTAGTACCTGCCTTGTTTATTGTAGGCTTATATGTGAAAGGCATTTTTTAAAATCGTGCAGTCATTCCATGGAGCATTCAGTAGAGCTAATCTATTGTTTTTTTTCTTTTTCTTTCAGTTTTTTCTACCTGATGGGGCATGTCCAGGAATCTCTTTCAATACATCTGTAACTCCAGTCATTTTAACAGTATATAGCCTGCCGGTCAGTTAACGTTCTCTGAGTTTATTATCTGTTTTCTCTTAATCTGTGTACAATATTAGTAGCTTTGCTGTAGAAAATAGAGTATGATCGCTCAGCCCCATGCAGCATGCAGAACCATTTGTTTTTTTTCTTTTTTTATGATTGCCAAGTTGACAATGCACCTCATCCTTGTGTACCTTTTCAAAATTGACTGCACGGGTGAGCCCATTCAATCTATATAGACTGTGCGCAGCCATGTAAATAAAACAGTACTGCATGGAGCTGAGTGCCCATGTGAATAATCCCTTAAAAGGGAGAATTAGTAATTCACCTAGGAACATGTTTGAAGGCTTGGTACTATGAGGAGCGGAATGTGGCCTGGCCAGTCCACACTGGTAGGCTTCCTGGAGAGGTGAACATAGTCCCTGCATTGTCCCTACTCCTCCAGAACCTTTCCCTGTCTCTAAGCACTGTCCCTGGCAGACAGAGATCCTATCCCTACACTAGCCACCTACCAAAAGCACACCAAGCCCAGGAGCCGGAGTTTTAAATAGACTCTGTTTGATCTAAGATGGCCAACAAAGTCACATGGGCACCAACATCCAATCAGATAGCGTCCCACACTGTGACTGGAGATATCTTAGCCCTTGTACACACGGTCGGAGATTTCAACGGAATGTGTCCTATCGGACCATTTTGTCAGATAATCCGACTGTGTGTGGTCTCCATCAGACTGTTTCCGTCGCATACCAACTTTCCAACTTGTCCGACAAAATGCTCCGATCGGACATACTCCGATCATGTGTAGCCTACTCCGACGGACAAAGTGCCACGCATGCTCAGATCAAATTCCTAGACCTAAGCTATTGGCTACTAGCCTGAATGTAGTCCCGTCGTAACGAAATAACGTCATCACGTTATGTACAATCGGATTTTCCAACAACTTTGTCCGACCATGTGTATGCAACAGTTTTGGACAAAATCCAACGGATTTGGTTTTCAGAATGTCTGACCGTGTGTACAAGGGCTTAGAGGAACCAAGTTTCCCTCAACTTCCTCCCCATCTGCGTTGCTGCTGCTGTTGAGCGCCACCTGCAGTGGAGGATACAGACTGCACCTGCCTACATGCTATTTACAGTATCTGGTGCTCGGTTCTGCAGCACTTGAGCATTTTATTGTCTGCTGCTGGAACTAGATCGAGTAAATCTGAACGCTTCTCAGCCATTCAGTGAAAACGTATTGTTGCCAATGAATGCAGGGCTTCCTCTGATTAGTCAAAGCGTAAATCGTGACCTTATCTAACCACCTCTCCACTTCAGCCAATCAGATGAAACTTATGTTCATTGATAAGAATATAAGGCTTCAGCTGAATGGCTGAGAAGCATTTAAGCGTACTCGATTCGGTTCTGGCAGCAGACGGAATGTCACCCATACTCTTAAAAACACAGCACTGCTTCCTATCATTATCTAGTGCTAATACAGTGAAGTACAGTGCACATTGCAGCTGCATCAATTAGTAATGGACATGGATCATTTGGACAGCTTGGCCAAAACAAAGTATTTAGAGCTATGGCAAACCTAGAATTCTACTTTAACTGTACAAACGCACGCGTATATATATATATATATATGTATATGTACATATAAATCAAGTTTCCACAGTTGCATTCAGTAACAGAATCAGAATGTCAGATGACAGTCCCTAGATACAATGATTGTATTTATTGTGGTACAGATGAGACGGATTGTAAATGCATCAGATTGTCAGCACATGTCAAGGTTTAAATTCCTTGGAAATAATCACATAACCAGATTATGCAAGCATGCCCTCTGGTCTCTGTGAACACATATGTTTAGAGCCTGTTGTCCTGTAAAGTTCTGTGTAAGATGTTGGAAATGCTTGTCTAGTATATTTATGTATTGTGTTGTAATTGTTGCTTTATGTTTCTTCTTTTTAGTATTACATGTATTGCTGTATTCTGGGGCTTCTGGCTTGTTCGGCCTTTTTGCTTCTGAACTTTGAAGTCAAACTGATCCTTCTCAGCATTGCCCTGGTGATATACAATATTATCTTCCTGTACACTCACAGCTGGTTGTCGGACTGTTACATTGACTTGCTTACTGAGAACCAGAACATCTCTAGGTATTCACTCTTGTATCTTAAAGCAAGTATTGTCTTCTCTGGTGTTGACTGTTGATGAAGATATAGAATCAACATCCCCCATGGTGTTCTATAAAATATATGAAATGCTAACTGTTAAAATGATACTAAAGTCTCGTTCTTTTTTTTTTTTATTTAAAAATAACAAACATGTTATACTTACCTGCTCTGTTGCAGAGGATTTGCACAGAGCAGCCTGGATCCTTCTCTTCTTGGGTCCCTCTTCAGCGCTCCAGGCCCCTCCATCCTGTTGAGTGCCCCCACATCAAGCAGCTTGCTATGGTTGCGCCCGAGCCAAGCCACAGCTCCCTGTGTCCATTCAGAGACAGAGCCATGTTTCCCCCCTACTCTTCTCATTGGCTGGCAATGGCGCCATGCTGCTGTCTCAGCCAATGACAAGGGGAGTCCCCAGGTAGCCGAGACATATCTACAACATCTCTGGATAGAGATGGGGCACAAGTAAGTAAGAGGGGGTGCTGGGGAGGCTGCTGCAAACAGAAGGCTTTTTATCTTCATGCATGGAATGCATGAAGATAAAAAAACCTTCTGATTTTACAGTTACTTTAAAGAAAACAAATGTATACCCACACATACACTCCACCCTTACTATTAAAACTAAAAATGTTAAATCCTAAAACTTGTCCCTGTATAAAAGTAAGAAAAATAATATACTTACTAGTCTATGGAGTCCAGTGTTGTCTTGCTTGTAGAGAAAGTTCTCCCTAAACTGCTCTCCGATGCCCCCATCTTGAATTGAGAATAGACACATGTCCAGACATACATCAAGAATTTGTGCCAGGTCTATAGGACCTGGCGGATCCTGGCAGCATGTCTGCGCATGCACAGACGGTACTTGAGACCCCGTGCCTTTTTTTTGTGTGTGCATGATATCCTACGAACTGCCTAATGGAATGCATGATGTGGAAATCCTAGGCGGCAGTGTGTGGAACCTATGCACATGGGCAGAAATGCTGCAAAGGACCTAGACGTGATTCACTCTGTTCTGTGCATGTGCAGGGATTGGATATGTCACCCAAGCCTATGCAAGAAATAAAGAGGAGCTCCAGGCTTCCCCTCCCTCACAAATTTGCGCGAAGCAAGCTGCATTTTGTGAATGGGTCTGCAGTCTTTTGGGACCTGTGACGTGTCCCAGAAGACTGCGGGGGAAAGAGGGGGGCCAAACTTATAACTCAGTTTACTGCAGTGGGAGCTGGTATCTGTCAAAACCAGGTACCCCCCCCCCCCCCAAGAGAAGCCAAATTAGCAAAGGGGGGGGGAGGTTTGGGATGGGGAGGCAGACAAGCAGAGCTTTCACTTTTGGGTGGAGCTCCGCTTTAAGGACCTGGACTTTAGAAAAAAAAAGTATTTTACTTTTTTTTTTTTTTTAAAGCGTGAAAGTACACTTTACCACTATGTTAAGTAAACCAATGTAAAGCCACTTTTAATGTTAAAACTGTATAAATGGTTTGAAAAATTGAGGTTTATGGGAACATTCATAGTGATTTTGGTAGCGATTTTGGTCTGTACTAGGGATGAGCTTCGTGTTCGAGTCGAACGTACGTTCGACTCGAACATTGGCTGTTCGTGCGTTCAGCGAATTCCGAACGTTTTGGCCGTTCGCGTCAAAATTCGAGTGACGCGCGCGCGGACCACAATGCACTGCGTTGGCGCAGTGCATTGCTGCCCGATGATTGGCCAAGCATGCACTGTGACCCCGCATGCTTGGCCAATCGCAGCGCCGGCAGCGAGGAGAGCCATGATTGGCCACAGGCATCCTGCCTGTGGCCAATCATAGCTCAGGCTGTGTAGTGCACGCCCCACACTATATAAGGCCGCCTTTAAGGCGGCCTCCTGTAGTGTGTTACTTTGCATCTGAAGCAGTGGGTGTTCTGTGTACCTTCAACACAGTACACACCAATCGTTTTTGGCTGATTTCCTATCTTGCTGCTGTGTAGTGGTTGTTGTCTGTGCCCTGACCGCAGTATACACCACTATATTCACCTCACCTATATAGCTAGTGATCTAGCTTTAACCACTTAACAACTGCCCATTGCCGGTTAACGGCTTCAGGGCGGTTGTTTAACTCAGAGAGGCCGTTAATTAACGGCCTCCCAGAATTCTGCTCTCGCGTGCCCCGAGGTGTGCGCACTCGAGAGCATCCGTGACCACCGGGTCCATAGGACCCGGCGCATCACGGTAAACGGCCGCTCATAGCGGCCGTTTAACACGTGATTGCTCCGTCAAATGACGGAGTGATCACTTGGAAACAAACCGGCGTCATGTTATGACGCCTGTTCCTCCCTCCCCTTTCTGTACCGATCGGTACAGCGGAGGGGAAAGAGATCGGTGTCAGCAGCGATGTGGGCTGCATCTGCAGTGCCCACATCGCTGCTCACCGAATTTAACCCCTCAATTCCCTGCCAATACTCTGCAATACCAGTGCATACTCTGCAGTACCCTGCCATTACTCTGCAGTACCCCGCCATTACTCTGCAGTGCAGTACCCCGCCATTACTCTGCAGTGCAGTACCCTGCCATTACTCTGCAGTGCAGTACCCTGCCATTACTCTGCAGTACCCTGCCATTACTCTGCAGTACCCCGCCATTACTCTGCAGTACCCTGCCATTACTCTGCAGTACCCCGCCATTACTCTGCAGTACCCCGCCATTACTCTGCAGTACCCCGCCATTACTCTGCAGTACCCCGCCATTACTCTGCAGTGCAGTACCCCGCCATTACTCTGCAGTACCCCGCCATTACTCTGCAGTGCAGTACCCCGCCATTACTCTGCAGTGCAGTACCCCGCCATTACTCTGCAGTGCAGTACCCCGCCATTACTCTGCAGTGCAGTACCCCGCCATTACTCTGCAGTGCAGTACCCCGCCATTACTCTGCAGTGCAGTACCCCGCCATTACTCTGCAGTACCCCGCCATTACTCTGCAGTACCCCGCCATTACTCTGCAGTGCAGTACCCCGCCATTACTCTGCAGTACCCCCCAATACTCTGCAGTACCCGCCATTACTCTGCAGTACCCCCAATACTCTGCAGTACCCTGCTTTTACTCTGTAGTACCCCGCCAATACCCCGCCAATACTCTGTAATACCCTGCCATAAATTGCCATACCCAGCCATACTCGGTGATACCCTGAAATACCCAGCCATAGACGCCCCCCACCCCTCACCGCCCTCCGGTGCTTCTACCAACTCGCCAGTACGATCAAAGCCAGAATCTTTTTTTTATTTTTTATTTCAGGCTTCCCAGCCTAGAGGTGAGATGTGGGGTCATATTGACCCCCCAGATTTCACTGTAAAGAGGACCTGTCACCCCATATTCCTATTACAAGGGATGTTTACATTTCTTGTAATAGGAATAAAAGTGATCAAAAATATATTTTTGGGAAAAAAAATGTCAAACTAAAATAAATAAAGTAAAATGAACAATAAAAAAATAAAATTAAAATTAAAGCGCCCATGTCCCCATGTGCTCGCATGTGCCACACATGTGAGGTATCGCCGAGAATGTTAGAGCGAGAGCAATAATTCTAGTCCTAGACCTCCTCTGCAACTCAAAACATGTAACCAGTAAAAAAATATTTAAAGCGTCGCCTATGGGGATTTTTTAAGTAGCGACGTTTGGCGCCATTCCACGGGCATGTGCAATTTTGAAGAGTGACATGTTTGATATCTATTTACTCAGCATAACTTCATCTTTCACTTTATGCAAACATTGGGCTAACAAGTGGTTAATAATAGAGCTTGCAGTCATTAGTGTTAGGAGATAGTGCGTGCTGTCTGCGTGCTCTGTACCCAGTACATACCGCTATAATATAGGGCAGGCCCCTACTTTCAAACATCCAACTTACAAACATCTCCTACTTGCAAACGCAAGGAGACAGCAGCAAGTGAGATGAAAAAAGATGGACGACAAAACAAATTATACAGGGCTGATAACCCTTCCCTATGTTTTCCAAAAAGCTTAAAGATAGTTTTTTTGACTGGAGCTACACTTTAAAAATGTACCGGTTGAAAATGACAAACAGATTCAACTTAACACAACAAACCTACACAGTCCCTGTCTTGTTTGCACCGCCTGTATACTGCTGTTCTGAGTATTATAGGGCCTGGGGGCCACACGCATTTCCTTTTTTTAATATGGGTACGGGGTTCCCCTTAATATGCGTACAAGACCCAAATAGGCTGGTAATGGGCAGGGAGGGCTACCCATGCCATGTTTCTCAATGATTTTCAACCATATTGCAGGAACCAGATATAACATTAAAACCGCAAGCAGTTTTAAATGATGTCATTTCCGTTTAATGTCATTTTGTGCAGGGACTGTTCTAAACACGGGAAACACGTGGCACTTCACAGGCATACTACAGACACCCCGCAGGCACCATATTTAAAGGAATATTTCACTTTTTTTTTTTCACTTTAATCGTCATTAAAATCAGTGCTCCCGCCAAAACGGTAGTTTTTAAAACTTTTTTTTGCAGTGACCCATGTCCCCTGAGGCAGGAGGCAGGTCGCCAAACCCTTTTTAGGACACTATCTTGCATATTAGCCGTTAAAATTAGCACTTTCCAATTCGAACGTTCGAGTCCCATAGACTTCAATGGGGTTCTAGCGTTCGTACCGAACGCGGGGGTCGTTCGCAAGTTCTGGTGCGAACCGAACCGGGGGGTGTTCGGCTCATCCCTAGTCTGTACCAACCAGATGGCATTGAAATGAAACCACCATCTCCAGACTGAACTGTTGACACAAAACAGGATGGATTCACGGATTTATGCCTTGTATCTCAATGTTTGACCCAACCAACTACATGTCACAGCAGAAACTAAGATTTGTCAGATGAGACAAGGTTTTCCTGAATTGGGTTGTCTAATTCTTGGCTGACCGGTGGCAAAACAGAATAGTCTGTTGTAGCCCATTTCTTTGGGTGGGGGTGCACAGGTATGTGCAATCAGCCATGGCCAGCAGCCTGTACAAATCAGTGACGGCCTTCGCAGCTCTTTGCACGTAACTACATATCTGTACGTCGAGAAATGTTAAGTTATTCCTAGTGTGTAAGAATAAATAAAGCAACTGTTGAAAGAATTCATTCATTTTTTGGCATGCAGCTAAATGTTTCTAAATACTGAATGATGGAATTAGGAAGGTAGAAATCTGAAAATACACTAGAATAGGATTCTAGGAGGAAATGACAGTGATGTGCAGGCTATTTACATACTGGACAGGTATAATAATGGTAAGAGATTTGTCAGCTAAACATTAATGTGAATTCTGTATGTAAAATAAGAAACTGACTTAAAACCAAAAAAGTAACCTACCTTCAGGTAATTTTAACCTACTCTTCTCATTTTTTCAGGCCTGGAGTCCTAAAAGAGCCACAGATAATGGGCAGTATTGCATTATTTATCTTCTATTTCACTCTCCTTGCCCTGGCCAGACAGGTGAGTTTTCAAAGATTCATGGTCAGAACACACATTTGTTCCAGTCATTTTTTTTTTTTATAGCACCAAATCTGATTCTATTCTTCATTGTCCCAGTACAGTTTGACAGAGCAAAAAATGAATAGGTTACAACAGTAACACAATTTGCCTGAGACGTTCCATCTACAAGATGTTTTAATAAACGAGGCCCACTTTACATAAACTGCGAGAAGTGACAGATTGGGAACAGGCCCCTTGTCCTTTTGTTTCCATAAATCCATGGGATTTGCATTTTCAAACAGCAGAGTTAAGTGTGCCCATCTGAGATCTTGCCTAACTAGACTGCAATCGTTGATGAGGCATCACTGCCTAGCCCCAAGCTGTGGGCGCTTGGACCAAACTAGAATTAGTACAGTGACTATCATCGGTTATGGGGCTGTTAGTGGTGTGACAGATTTGTGTTAAAGGAAGATATATAGTTGTTTCAGTGTTTACTAGATATACATTTAAATGAGGTCAGCTTGATCTGAACCAGTGTGTGTTATCGTTATACAAATGAGCATATTGGAGAAAAGAAGGCTTAAAAACATTTCCTGATTACTGCCGGTTTCCCTGGCCTCCCTTCCTCCTTTAATTTCCAGGAGCATTCTTATTCAGGGGACCATTCTTTCATGTTTATTGCCATTTTTTTTTTCTATATTTCCCTATGAGTTAGCCCTATGATTTATGAGTACCCACCTGTCTTTCCTTCTGCCATAGCCAATCTGACAACAGCTATAGCTTCAGCTTGTCTCGGCTGTGAACACTTTCCCAAAACAAGCAAAGGCAAGAGGAATGCAGAGGATGACACATGGACCCCTCTACATTCTTCTTGCCATTGCTTGTCTCAGGAAAGCGTAAAAGCTGCTGTTATAAATCATGTGTCTCCTCATAGGTCAGAAAAAAATGGAAAAAACTGAATTTTTTCCAGGAAAGGGTTAGGGACTTTAGGAAGCCAAGGCCGGGTAAGCTGTCTGGTGCTTCATATAAAGTCCCACCTTTTCCCCCTTTTTTTTAGATACGCCCTCTTTGGTCTCCTCATAGGTGTTGGATCGGCCACATCAGGAGGGGAGAAGGGCACGTCGGTAACCAGACCTAGGGTTAAAAAGCACTAAGCCCTGGTTCACACCACTATTTCTGCATTCCTGATGCTTTTCTTTAATGTATTCTGGTGCATTTTTTGATGCCTTGAAACCCATTTTTCTTTCTCCGCTCTTTGAATTTAGGACAATTGTTTGTGTGTGTTTTGCTGCATCCCAAATACATTGCATACAGAAAAAATTCAACATGTTCTACTTTTGTTGACTGTACTGGAACGCACTGCACTAGTGTGAACCAGGGTCACTGGAATGCATGTTAACCGCTTGCAGACCCATCCACGCGCATAAACTGCGACAGAGCAGCCAGGTCGTGTACCTAGTACGCGAGCCGACAATTCCGGGTCTTGGGCGCGTGCTGCTTATTGGACACGGCAGGAGCCCACCGATCGTTCGGGAGACAGGCAGAACGGCGATCTGCCTATGTAAACAAGGCAGACCGCCATTCTGTGAGAGGGGAATGTACTGATCCTGTGTTCTTCCTAAGCAGGAACAGGGCTCTTTACCCCCCCCCCCCCCCATCAAAGCACCTTCCCTACAGTTAGCAAGAACTCCCTAGGAACACATGTAACCCTTTGATCACCCCTGATAACCCCTTCCCTACAAGAGCCATTACAGTGACAGTGCATATTTTTTAGCACTGATCACTGTATTAGTGTCACTGGTCCCCAAAAAGTGTCAGGTGTCCGCTTCGTCCACCACAATATCGCAGTCCCGCTATAAGTCACTGAGCGCCGCCATTACCAGTAAAAAAATAAAATAAATCCCATAGTTTGTAGACGCTATAATTTTTGTGCAAAACAATATCCGCTTATTGGGATTTTTTACCAAAAATATGTAGTAGAATACATATTGGTCTAAAATGATGACAATTTTTTATTGAATGCGTTTTATAGCAGAAAGTAAAAAAATTGTGTTTTTTTTATTTTTATTTTTATTGCCGGTCTTCTTTTGTTTACAGTGCAAAAAACAAAAACCGCAGAGGGGATCAAATACCACCAAAAGAAAGCTCTATTTGTGGAAAAAAAAGACAAACAAACATTTTTATTTGGCTAGAGTGTCACATGGCTGGGCAATTGTCAGTTAAAGTAACGCAGTGCCATATCGCAAAAAATGGCCTGTGCATGAAGGGGGGTACACCTTCCGGAGCTGAAGTGGTTAAACACTGTCAATGCGTTTTTGATGCAGAATAAAATACTACATGTACCTTGTCCCATAGGGAACAGAATTTAAAATTAAAATTCTAATCTTAGATCTGAAGTAAAAACTGAAGTAATATTGTCAAATAACTCTATACTTTACATATTTTGTGTGTAAAGGTCCTCTGCACTACTACTAATAAAGAAAATGAATGAAAATAGAGTGGAAATGCAGCAAAACCTAATAGTGTTTACAACTATGTATGTAACTACACAAAAATAAAATTACAATTTAAGTGATCTTGTGCATATCCTACAGTCTTCCATATACAAAGTGTAAATTAAAATGTAATATTTTACAAATTGCAATAAATCCCAGTTCGAAATTACATGGCCTAGTGTAAAGGTATGCGTTTATTCCCTCTGTAGAACGAATTCTATTGTCGTCTTGACTTTTTGTGGAAAAGGAAGTTTAAGATGGAGCGTGAACGTATTGAGACCATGGAGAATCTGAACAGGGTCCTACTAGAAAATGTCCTCCCTGCTGATGTAGCCCAGCAGTTCATTGGGCAGAACCTTAGGAATGAGGTAACCCATCACAATAGGTTTTTCAGTATTTGAGTTTTTAAGTGTTTAACGTTGTTTATTGTGTATAGGTTATTGCCATTCTCAGTACATACTTTTCATCTCTGCAGGACCTGTATTACCAGTCTTATGACTGTGTCTGCGTCATCTTTGCCTCCATACCCGACTTCAAGGAATTTTACACAGAGTGTGATGAAAACCATGAGGGCCTAGAGTGTCTTAGACTACTTAATGAGATAATAGCTGACTTTGATGAGGTATGTAGGCCAATAAGTATACATTTGGAAAAGATGTTACATCTCTGTGTTCTTCCTGTCTAAGATTACCCCCGCTTAAAGCGGTTGTATAGTCTTTTTATGAACTTTTACCTACAGGTAAGCCTAGGTAAGGCTTACCTTTAGGTAAAAAAAAAAAATCTCCTAAACCGTACAGGTATTCCCCTTGCAATGAGCCGCTGACTGCAGTGACACAAGCACACAGGGGATTTTCAGCTGAAAGCCCAGCAGACGCCGGACTTTGGCGGAAAGAAATCTCCCACGCACACGCACGGGAGTGACAACATCGCAGCTCTGGCCACTCGGTGCCGGAGCCGCGATACCCGGAAGCCACGCCGAGGGAACATGTCAGCTCCCTTGGCGTAGATCGGGTGAGATGTCGGGGCCTTGTTCTAAGGTAAGTATTTCATAATGAGCTAGTATGAGGTGCATACTAGCTCATTATGCCTTTTGCCTTACAGGTCTGGAAAAAAAAATGTCAGCGGGTTTACTACCGCTTTAAGGAGCGAGCTTCTTTCAGAGATTTGGTGTTTGCAAGTTAAAATCAGTTTTTTTTTTTTTTTGGTCTATTTTGCTTACAGGTGCACTTTTCTTGTAAAAAAAATAAAAAATTTTGAATTAAAAAATAAGACAACAGTAAAGTTAGCCCTTTCATTTATTTATTTTTATTTTTATTTATTTTTTATATTGTGAAAGATAATGTTACGCTGAGTAAATTAATACCCAACATGTCCTGCTTCAAAATTGCACCTGCTTGTGGAATGGCGACAAATTTTTACCCTTAAAAATCTCCATAGGCGATTCTACAGGTTGCATGTTTTGAGTTACAGGAGGTCTAGGGTTAGAATTATTGCTCTTGCTCTGATCGTGGTGGTACCTCACATGTCTGGTTTGAACACAATTTTCATATGTGGGCACTACTCATGTATGCGTTCACTTCTGCAGAGAGCTTGGCGGGACAGGGCGCGTTAAAAAAAAAAAAATGTTTTGATATTTATTTTACATTTTATTTTTTACACTGTTCTTTTACCCGCGGCTTCGGTAAGCTGCGGAGGGCACCGGAGGGCACCGGAGGCCCTCTCCCACCACCGATAAAAGTGGTCTTGCGGTTAATTTGCCGCAGAGACCACTTTTTATCTGAAACCAGGAGCTCACTGAAGAAGAGGATACTAGGGTTATGGTAGCTAGCTGCAGCCATAACAATGATATTCCTCTTCAAAATGCCGACGTATATCAGCGTGAGACGGTCCGGAAGTGGTTTATACAAATTTAATCTGAGCTGGCAGACCTAAATGTGATTCACCTTACACCTTAGTGTCTTTTCTTAGCATTGTCTTCCCCTGTGTTCAGACAATTCATGTGTAAGTAATCAGTGTTACTAAAGTAACCAGTCTGTGTTTTCTCTGATCTGTACACGGAGTAGTTAAAGTGTTACTAAACCCAGGACCCTGCATATACTATATCTAGTCTCCCACAGTACACAGAACATGGAAACGCAATTATTTCAGTAAAATGTAAACTGCTAAATACCTGTTATCAGCAGTATATAGCAGTCTGACTTCTATCAATGTCTGGTTAAAGCTTGTAGGAGAATTTTTTATTCTCCCCTGACTGCACTGCGGGGCTGCTGGACCCCTAACCCTCTGTCTGGACAGTGATGATTGGCCCTGGTGCTGATCACATGTACCCTTCCAGGAAAAAAAAAACTCTTTAGCAATACACACCAAACTGAGCAACCCCAGGGCTCTGTTCTATCAAAAGATGGATTGGGGACTGTGGAAGAAGGGGAGGATCAGAGAAGATAGGATTAACCCCTTATGTTCCACAGTGAGTATAACAAGCATGCTTTACTGCACATACAGACTGATTTTACTGTTGTGGGTTTAGTAACACTTTAAATTATGTACTTTTTATTACAGAAGATCATTGTTCTAACAGCAGGGGTAAGAGTGGCAACCCTGCAGCAGAGGAATAGGAACCAATGTTGTTATGCCCTCTTCACTGTATCTGCCAGATGTTGCAGCCCCACGACATCTTTCCTGGGCCAGATTCCAACATATTTCCTTTTTCAGCAGAACCAATACTACGTCTGCTTCTTTGTTTTTGTTACACTAATAGCCTGTATAGGGGTTCCCAAATCAGAGATTAGACCCCCACACCTATGCCTCTTTCTCTGATTGTTAATGATCATGAATTTTGTCCACATGCTTGTTAGATTTTACATTTATTAACAAGTCCATGTATTTTATATATTCTTTAGCTACTCTCCAAGCCAAAGTTTAGCAGCGTAGAAAAAATAAAGACCATTGGCAGTGCGTACATGGCAGCAACAGGATTAAATGCCACATCGGGACAGGAAAATCCTCAGGTATCCTTTTTACATCAGGTCTTAGTTTCTGTATATGGAATGCACACAGACTGTTGTGTGATACTATGTTTCTGCTATTCTTATCATAGCCACTCATACTATTGAGAATGTTGATCTTTACCACGGAGATACTTCTGTGTTGACATTGTATATCGGTAGACTAGCTTTTTGTTCTCTCTATCCACTAGGATGGAGACAGGAATTATAATCACATTGGTATCATGGTGGAATTTGCTACTGCATTAATTGGAAAACTTGACGTGATCAACAAGCATTCTTTTAACAACTTCAAACTTCGCATAGGTAAGAGGTGTTTCAATCTTTTTGGTAATGTGCTTTCTACTACATCTTCATCAAATTTTTGTTTATTGTATTTTTACTTCTTCGTAACAAAATTGTAACAAGTTGTCTTTACGTCCTGCTAGGTATTAACCATGGACCTGTAGTAGCGGGGGTAATAGGAGCACAGAAGCCACAGTATGACATCTGGGGGAACACTGTCAATGTGGCAAGTCGTATGGACAGTACTGGGGTACTTGGAAAAATCCAGGTAGTGCCTTGCTTTTTTCCACACTGGCTATATCTTCTAAATAACCGTGAAATGTTCTTTTACTAGGTGGCAAAATGTGTCATATGTATAATGTGTTATTACGAGTGTTGCAAGTAACATTTTACCACTGAAGGTTCAAGGATATAAATATTCTTAGCCCTTGTACACACGGTCGGAGATTCTGACGGAATGTGTCCTATCGGACCATTTTGTCAGATATTCCGACTGTGTGTGGTCTGCATCGGACTGTTTCCATCGGAATATCCGACGGACCAAGTTTTCCAACTTGCCATTAAAATTTTCCGACAAAATGCTCCTATTGGACATACTCCGATCATGTGTAGCCTACTCCGACGGACAAAGTGCCACGCATGCTCAGATCAAATTCCTAGACCAAAGCTATTGGCTACTAGCCTGAACGTAGTCCCGTCGTAACGAAATAACGTCATCACGTTATGTACAATCGGATTTTCCGACAATTTAGTCCGACCGTGTGTATGCAACATCACTTCCGGACCTCTTCCAGAATTAATCCGTCGGAATTACTCCGACGGATTTGGTTGTCGGAATCTTTGACCGTGTGTACAAGGGCTTAAAGTGTATTGATCCAATTTGGTCACACTAGTGGTAGCACAAATGCTGCCCTGGGACAATGTGAAATGTGGCCTAATAGGCAACAGATTTGTAAACGATGCACAAATCTTACAGATGTCAGTAATCCCAGGTGGGGTTGTCCACCTAGATTGTTTGGGGTGCACAATTAAAACCGTCCTTTTAGAGCTGCATACATATTCAGTTTTCAAATATATGCTTTCTTGAGTATTACGGTACATATAAAATTTATATTAGATGTAAAAGTCTTTGCTGGCCCATACAACGAGGGCTTAAGCTCACCATATACCATGTTATAAGCTGATCTGATTGTACAATTTCCTTTAGGTTTACCAAATGTAATATGAGTACCAACCCATGCATCTATTCAATTAGTAGTCGGTAGATTTACACCAGATTGTACAAAGAGAGCATAAGGTATGTGGTCAGCTTAGGGTAATCCTTCTCTGGTGTTGAACCTGTATGTATTTTTAAGTATGCAAAATACTTAGTGGTTCTAAAGACAGAAGAATCTTAAAGTGAGGGTTCGTAGTTTGTTATTTAAAAAAAAAAAAAAACGTCCCCTGAACATGGTCTTCTGGCGTCCCCCAGCGGCTCTCGCGGCTCCTCCCCACATCAGACAAACTAGGAGGAGCACTCGAGGGGGAGTCCTTGCGGGCACACTCCTGAGTCCAGCATTTGCACCCATACACGAATGCTGGACTTGGCCCCGACCCCCCCGCGACTTCCACATCATTGGTATTGATTGACAGCAGTTGGCGCCAATGGCTGTGCTGCTATCAATCTATGCAATCAGGACACAAGATACCGGCCGGAGCTGGTGTGCTTGTTCCCATTGCGCAAATTTCGGGGCTCATATAAGTATAAGGGGGGGCTGCTGCATTACAAATAAAAAATGTCACCTTAATGCATAGAGGTGGAAGGTTTACAACCCCTTTAAGGTGAAAAAAAAAAAACTGAGTGCAGCTCTCCCCCCCTTATGCTTACCTGAGTCCCATCTCGATCCAGCGATGTGCATGAGAGCAGTGGCTCTCCCGGTTCTCTCTCATTGGCTCACACAGCAGCAGGAAGCAATGAATAGAGGGGGAGGGGTGAGCTTTGCTGTGTGAAGCTTGCTCCGGGGAGGCTTGCTATTGGGGGGCACTCGGCAGGGGGTTGCCATTTAAAAAAATAAATAAAACACAAGCCTTTTAGCATTACTTTAAATAATTCCAGATGTCTCTGGATGTAACACATTGGAGTTGAAAGAAGAAGCTTAGGTTGCCAAAGTTTGACTTGGTAAAGAAGGTTTGAGAACTCCTCATCTGACCTGCTCCCAGTTAATAAGTTGAAAAAAAATCTTGTAATACATGTGAAATAAATCGCCTGGTAAAAGTAGCCATAGACATGAGTTGTCCATGACCTAATCCAGCGTAGTTTTACCCAGATTAGTTTATGATCCTCACGTCTATGGGTAGCGATACTCATCCTCCTGGGGTCAATGAACCATCAAACCATTTATATTTTGTTAGCTATTTACTTGTATTGAGGTCAAGCCATGTGAAACCCTCCCAATCATATCCTTTGATGTGTAAGGTTGTACTGCAATGGCCATTCTGTTAGCTGTCAAGTATCAAAGTACATTTTTGTCAAGGTTTTCTACCACTTACATTCATATAGATTAAGCTATATATTTTTACTTTAATGCATTTTTAATAGCACTGCCCTTGTGCTAATTTTAGAGTGTTGTCATTATATACAAAATACCATAAAACATGCTACATTATTAAACAGGGTTTCTGTTAAGTAGCTGTGCTAGCCCACGGTTTTCCATAGTCTCGTTATTGCTGTATACAATTTATCAGCAGACTGGAGATGAGCAGCTGCGCCAACTGTTCTTATGATATTAATTGGTGTAAAGTCTAGTGTGTGTGTGTGTGTGTGATACATTTACATAGTTCTGTATATATATATATATGGGCTATTACTGATTAAAATGTTCGTGTTTGATTAATCGTTTTTTTTTTTTTTATCGACTAATTTCAATTAATTATAACGCACATACAGATCCAACTACTGTTAGCTGATCTCCTTGCATTGCAACTCTGCATGAGTCAGTGGTAAATGTGGTATACACTATTTACAATCCCCTGACATTAGTTAGTTTCCACAATCCATGACTTAACTTCACAGTTCACACAAATAAGTTTTAAATTCAAACTGTAGCACTGACGTAAGTCATTTTTTTTCCACAGTAGCTTGACAATCCCTCCACCTCCGGTCTAACCAATCACTCTCACCTTATGGCATGGACCCCTGTGCAAACAGGTGGTCATGCAAGTGGGTATCAAAAGGATTAACACAGACCATAAACTTTACTCAAGTCTCCTTAGATCTGAGCAAGGATGCCAAGTCATGGGTAGAAAGAAAGGATCTAAGTGCTCACCTCTTAAGTATAAGATTTTATTTTACTACTCACTTTAAGATGTAAAGCCGACAATTGTGTTCCGTAGGGCAGCAGCGGGTGACGTCATGCGTAGCTCCTCCCCTGTACATGTTACGTTCAATCAGAACTTCAACCTCCCCCCTTCCCTTCATTAGCATATGGAGGCACTTGGGGAAGGGGGGAGCAGTCCAGTGACGTCTATGTCCTTGACGTCACCGGATCTCCGACGGAATTTCCTGAAGACCTGGAAGCCGGCGGAGAGGAGAGTACCGATCAAAAGAATTTTGATTGATCAAAAAATTAATCGAGGAATTAATCTTTCATTTCTACAGCGCATATACATATATAATATAGGCCCTTCATTAAAATAAAAATGTTATTGGGTAATTCTAGGTAATTCTAGAATAGTAGGCTGCTAGCTCAGTCAGACCTTTTAGCCTTGGTTTATTGGATGCCTTCCAACCCATTTGCTCTGTCCGTCCAATCAACCCTCCTTGTTATTTGATCTGCACACTGTGCTTGTTATATATTAAACTTCCAGCATGGTTATAACTGAAGATCAACATTTACTGAGCTACTGTGTAGAATCCCTGCAGTATTAAAAATGGGGAATAGATCATGTCCTCTTTTATTTAGTGCTGCAAGAAAATGATTCTCTACATTTTTCAGCTTGCAAACGTTCTAATAAGTGCAACATCTAGCAATACTCCTCTTAGCATAGACACAGTATACACTCCTAAATTGCATTCTCTTTACTCGGCTCTATTTCCATATGTCTTTTTTTTTTTTCCTTTAGGTCACAGAAGAAACCAGTAAAGTACTTCAGAAGTTGGGATATACTTGTGAAAGGCGAGGGATCATCAAGGTCAAGGGTAAAGGTCAACTATGTACCTATTTTGTTATCACTGACATGGCACGATCCAATTCCCAGGGAAACGTTCTAAATTAAGAAAAGGAATGACAATTGCATAATGCACAGTGGATTTCCAATGGCAAGAACATAAAAAAAAAAAATCCATTAGATTATTGCTCAGCTTTCAACTTCAGAAGGAGAAGGCTCGGTAGTTGAATGCAAGCTCTTCAGATGTAAACCACTTCTGAAAGACATGAAGGAGGCTCATGACTCGTCAAAGCCTGAGGAAATGTGGACAACCACATGTAAGAGCTGTGGACCATGAGAAAAGACAAATATACTCTGGAGTGTCCTCTGCAGGACATTGGAGGACACTTGCCAAGCACTGCCATACAGTACAATAGACATCGTCTTGACGGTTTCTTGGAATCGCCCAAACATCCCATTTGAATGTTGTCATGTCTGATTTGCTACACAAAACTGTGACAATGTAGAACAGAAGATGCAAATGTTATCAACCCGGGACCTGCCAAAACAAAGTGCAGTTCCTCCCCCTAGTGGGGACTGCTGCACATTGCTGCCCAAATAAACCTATTGATTTCCTTCTGTAATGAAGCTAAAAGAAGGAGCGAGTGAGCAAGCTGGGACTGGCCCACTGTTATTACCAGAAACAGAGAAGGTGTTTCTGTACTATATCACTGCGCCACGCAGTTCATGTCATGTACATAGTTATATTTATACAAAGCATTGTCACTCCCATTGTATTTATTCATCATAATAAAATCTTGTTAGTAAATATTTTTTCAATGGAATGTTATAATGACCAAAAATGAAGAAGGTGATTTGTTCCCCTTCATTAAACATCTGTCTTTTTTTTATTTCAACTTTTTCACGTAGTACGTTTTTAGGACCCAAACTCTGCTCTTAGCAAAATCGACAAAAAAATGTTCTTTTGATTATAAGGCTGACTGGAGCGTCATATCATAACCACGATACGTGTTCTTTACGACTGACAATCAGATAATGGGTTTCTAACCAAGGAAACCTATGACTACATATAGAAGTCTCAGGAACGCTGCAAAGTGAGATTCCTTTTTAGATAATTTCAAAAAACCTCTATTACAATGCAAAGCAACCAAAAATCGAAAATGTAGTCTTTAGTTTGTAATCCTTAAGGGATCCTTTACTATGGGTGTGTAATGTAATGCATTATCGTGCATTAGGTGTGCAGGGCCGCTGATAAGGCAGTACAGCTGGTCCTGTTGTACCTGGGATGGGCCCCATCAGCTCTACAGGAGGGCTTGGGCAGCTTTAGAGTTCATTTCTAGCAAAACAAAAATAGGATTAAACCCATACCCACACCCAATTTCTTACCAGGGTGTAAAATGACATTTTCCCAGGCCCAATTTGGTCAAAAGAGGAGCAGAGCAGGTACTTTTTTATTTATTTATTTTCATTTTTGGGGGCAAGCAGATAATCCTGCGCCACATGTAGATCTGCACAGTCCCAGTCAGCCGCCGTCCACTGTCTATGCTGTCCCTTCTGGCGGATTGATCCCTATGTAGATCCACTCCTCTCCCGCAAGTACCAGTGCTGAAGCATAAGAGACTGATATGAAGCGGCAACTAATCCTGGAGGTGGGTGGCGGTGCACAGGCAAGCGGCACCCTGCACTCAGTGACACAGGCTACTGTGAAAATTAAGGTATGGTTCCCAGAGTCCCCTCTGTGTGCTTATGATCATCATCCACATGATCACATGGCTCTGTTACAGTGTCACATGGCTGTTGGGTGCTGACTTTAACTTATGGTTGCACTGTGTGTTAGAGACGAACACTGTACAGCCATAACAAAGTCAGCACCCAAGAGCCATACAGCACCTGCTGTGATCATCAAAATGATGATGATCATAAGCACAGTGAGATGCTAGTTTACATTTGTTTGTGGGGAAAGTAAAAAGACAGCTGAGCTGTGTTTTTACCACCCCCAACCATTCCTCTTTAAAAACTTTTCACCTAAATGTTCCAGTTAGGGCTGCCTGTCAGTTTTTCATGCAGACATGATTGAAAGCTCCATGTAGGTCTCTAGGAGCCTGGATGTAAATGGACCTGTTTTACATTTACACCTGCCTGTCTCCATGTCCATTCAGGTCCAATAAAAATGGAAAAGGACTGCATCCATTTCTATTTTTCCAGACCTAAATGTGACAGGTTAGAGGTAGCCTCATTTAAATGGACACAAGTCCATTCACATCTTGCCACTGGAGTCATCGCAAGTCCACCCCTGTCCATTGTGTGGAGTATGCGGACACAAACTGAACAGGCATGGATGTCAAAACACTGACATCTGTCCTGTACAGCTCCAATTTGATTGGTGAGGCATTGTGACAGCTTCCTGGCAGGATAGCAGAGGTGGGTCAAGTCTAGGGTCTGAACACACCTGATCTCATCTCTAACTAGTTGTCAAAAAAAGTTCTAAAAGACATTTCTGCTGCTTAATATGTGTAATAATACATTTTGAATATCACAGTAATGTTATTAAGTTTGAAATAAGTATGTTATACATGATGCACATTCCAAGTGGAGATGTCTGATTATTGACAGGAAAGTTCTAAAAAAAGAGTGAATTCTGTAGCTGCCTAATAGACACCTCAATAACTGACAGGCTCAGGGGCGGAGCTAGGGGGGGTCAAGGGGGGGCCCCATCAGGTAGGCTGTATGGGGCCCCATGATTTCTAACAGTGGCCCTGAAGGTGTGCTGCATTAGTCCAAGTCCATTCAGTTTAAATGAGCTAACCGTGTATCGAACGCATGAAAAAAATAATTTTGCACTTTTATTTTTTATTTTTTGCATTGCTTCAAACCACAACATGGAGCATGTGTGCAATAGTTTGTTTTCGCCATTATAAATAGCGCAACAGACTACACAACAGATTTAACACACTTTCTCTTATGACAAAGCTGTGTATGGGCCCGGTTACCGGCTACGTTTTTTTAAAGGTAGGGAGGGTTTGAAACCTGTAACATATTGTATGTATCCCTATTGCAGAGAAACCTCCCCTTTGTTTCCTGTCTTAAAGCGGAGGTCCACCCTAAAGTGGACCTTCCGCTCATCGGAACCCTCCCCCCCTCCGGTGCCACAATCGGCACCTTTCAGGGGGGAGGGGGGTGCAGTTACCTGGATGATCCAGGTAACTGCACCCACTTCCGGATAGCTCGGGATAGCCCGCCCCTTCCCGCAAGTGCCCCGCTGCCTGCTGGGAAACACACAGATCCCAGAGGCAGCGGGGAGCGTCCTTATTGCGCAGCGCGATTCGCGCATGCGCAGTAGGGAACCGGGAAATGAAGCCGAAAGGCTCAATTTCCTGATTCCCATACCCAAGATGGCGGCGGCAGGACCCGACAGGCGACCTAGAGATCGGCTTCGGGTGCCGACATCGCGGGCGCGCTGGACAGGTAAGTGTCACTATTTTAAAAGTCAGCAGCTGCAGTATTTGTAGCTGCTGGCTTTTAAAAAAAAAAAAAAACGCGGAGTCCCGGTGGACTCCCGCTTTAATGAAAGAAAATGGAAAAGATCTTCCAAAAAAGTCAGACCCAACTAAACAGCTCTCATGTTAAAAACCCATTCTTCCCCACTCTGTATTCAATACAAAAAAAAGGTTTTGGCTCGAGTTGGACTTTAACCACTTAAGGACCGGAAAGATTTTCCCCTTAATGACCAGGCCATTTTTTTTTCGAAACGGCACTGCGTCACTTTAACCGACAATTGCACGGTAAAGCAACGTTGTACCCAAACAAAATGTATGTCCTTTTTTCCTCACAAATAGAGCTTTCTTTTGGTGGTATTTTATCACATCAGCAGTTTTTATTTTTTGCGCTATAAACAAAAAACACAGACCATTTTGAAAAAAAAAAAGCAATACTTTTTGCTAAAATATCAAAAATAAAAATAAAAATAGTTCTTCATCCGTTTAGTCCAATACAGTCAGGTCGATAAATATTGGGACATCAACACAATTCTAATCTTTTTGGCTCTATGCACCACCACAATGGATTTGAAATGAAACAAACAAGATGTGCTTTAAACACAGACTTTCAGCTTTTAATTTGAGGGTATTTAATCCAAATCAGTTGAACGGTGTAGGAATTACAACAGTTTGTATATGTGCGTCCCACCTTTTAAAGGGACCAAAAGTAATGGGACAGATTAACAAACATCCATCAAACGTTCACTTTTTAATACTTGCAGTCAATTACAGCCTGAAGTCTGGAATGCGTAGACATCACCAGACGCTGGGTTTCATCCCTGGTGATGCTCTGCCAGGCCTCTATTGCAACTGTCTTTAGTTCCTTCTTGTTCTTTGGGCATTTTCCCTTCCGTTTTGTCTTCAGCAAGTGAAATGCATGCTCAATCGGATTCAGGTCAGGTGATTGACTTGGCCATTGCATAACATTCCACTTCTTTACCTTACAAAAACTCTTTGGCCGCTTTCGCAGTATGCTTCAGGTCATTGTCCATCTATACTGTGCAGCTCAATGAGTTCTGAAGCATTTTGCTGAATATAAGCAGATAATGACCAAAACACTTCAGGATTCATTCTGCTGCTTTTGTCAGCGGTCACATCATCAATAAATACAAGAGAATCAGTTCCATTGAGCAGTTCCTTTCCTTCTCCATACTCTTCTCTTCCCATCACTCTGGTACAAGTTGATCTTGGTCTCCTCTGTCCATAGGATGTTGTTTCAAAACTGTGAAGGCTTTTTTAGATGTTTGGCAATGTTTTGGCCTGTTTTTGAGGCTCACCAATGGTTTACATCTTGTGGTGAACCCTCTGTATTCACTCTGGCAAAGTCTTCCCTTGATTGTTGACTTTGGCACACATACACCTACCTCCTGGAGAGTGTTCTTGATCTGGCCAACTATTGCGAAGGGTGTTTTCTTCACTAGGGAAGGAATTCTTCGGTCATCCACCACAGTTGTTTTTTGTGGTCTTCTGGGTCTTTTGGTGTTGCTGAGCTCACTGGTGTATTTTTTTTCTTTTAAAGGATGTTCCAAACAGTTGATTTGGCTACACCTAATGTTTTTGCGATCTCTCTGATGGGTTTGTTTTGTTTTTTTCAGCCTAATGATGGCTTACTTCACTAATAGTGACAGCTCTTTGGATCTCCTATTGAGAGTTGACAGCAACAAATTCCAAATGCAAATAGCACACTTGAAATGAACTCTGGACCTTTTATCTGCTCCTTGTAAATGGGATAATGAGGGAATAACACACACCTGGCCATGGAACAGCTGAGCAGCCAATTGTGCCATTACTTTTGCTCCCTTTAAAAAGTGGGAGGCACATATACAAACTACTGTAATTCCTACACCGTTCACCTGATTTGGATGTAAATACCCAAAAATTAAAGATGAAAGTCTGCGGTTAAAGTACATCCTGTTCGTTTCATTTCAAATCCATTGTGGTGTTGTATAGAGCCCAAAAAATTTGAATTGTCGATGTCCCAATATTTATGGACCTGACTATACATGCTTCTACATACTTTTGGTAAAAAATAAATAAAAATTGCGTATATTGATTGGTTTGTGCAAAAGTTATAGCATCTACAAAATGGGGGTTAGATTATGACATTTCTATTATTTATTTTTTTACTACTAATGGTGGTGATATGGGATTTTTAGTGGGACTGTGACATTGCGGTGGACAGATTGGACACTTGACACTTTTTGGGACCATTGACATTTATACAGCGATCAGAGATAAAAATGGCCACTGATTGCTGTATAAATGTCATTGGCAGGGAAGGGGTTAACACTAGGGGGCGATCAAGGGGTTAAATGTGTCCTAGGGAGGTGTTTCTAACTGTGTATGGGGGGGGGGGGGTGGGACTGACAGGGAGTAGAGAGAGAAAGCTGTTCCTGATTACTAGGAACCGCAAATCTCTCTACTTCCCCAACAGAACAGGGATCTGTCTGTTTACATTGACAAATCCCCATTCTGTCTGTGAGGAACGATCTGGTGGCTGGCGGAGATTGTGGCCACACGCATGGGCTCCGGGGACACGGGTGGCCCTGCTACAGCCTTTTTTTTTTTTTTAAAGAGCTGATGTACAATGACGATGATTCGTGCAGCCGTGCCAACCTGCTGCAGTACAACTGTGGCGGGTGGTCGGCAAGTAGTTAAATCTCTGGAAGTAAAAACGTATCAGAGTATCCTGCTTTCAAAAATAGTGGGCACTTTCTCCATTGGTGTCCTGATGCTAAATATCAGGGATCTCCAATTCACACACTTGCAGGTTAGCTGTTGTGTAAAACTATTTGTTAATTTGTGTGATGACAACACTTCATTGTGCAAAAGATACTTTAGGGGTTTAACCATTCTCTATACTTTTATTGTTTTTAAGGTTGCGTATTCAGCATTAATGGATATCTAAACCCAAGAACAAAAATGTCATATTACCTTTTAAATGTGGTGACTGTTTTTTTTCAGGCCCAGTACATTTTCTGCAAGTAAAATGCTTGTTGATGCAACCAGAAAGTCCATGTCTTTGTAATTTCCTATACATTGAACTGAATTCTCAGTATTATCAGCCTTCCTAGCTATCTTCTGTGAAGTACTCCTCTCCTATATATTATGAAGATGAGCCTGGGAGGTGTTCTGTATTCTAAATCAGGAGAGTAGCCGAGGGGGGAAATGCTGCTACTCCATTTTTGCGTAAACAAAAATACAAAAAGGTACAAAAGCAAATAATGTACCAAACTAAAACAAACACAAAAGACCAGAAAACTAAATGAACTTGAGTCTGCTTAATACAGTGAGGGGAAAAAGTATTTGATCCCCTGATGATTTTGTACGTTTGTCCACTGACAAAGAAATGATCAGTCTATAATTTTAATGGTAGGTTTATTTTAACAGTGAGAGACAGAATGACAAAAAAAATAAAAAATACAGAATTTTTTTTTTCCAAAAAGTTCTAAACTGATTTTCATTTTAATGAGTGAAGTAAGTATTTGACCCCTTCCCAAAACATGACTTGGTACTTGTTGGCAATCAGAGGTCAGACGTTTCTTGTAGATGGTCACCAGGTTTTCACACGTCTCAGGAGGGATTTTGTCCCACTCCTCTTTGCAGAGCCTCTCCAAGTCATTAAGGTTTCTAGGCTGACAAATGGTAATTCGAACCTTCAGCTCCCTCCACATACAGTATCTCACAAAAGTGAGTACACCCCTCACATTTTTGTAAAGATTTTATTTTATCTTTTCACTGACAACACTGAAGAAATTACACTTTGCTATAATGTAAAGTAGTGAGTGTACAGCTTGTATAACAGTGTCAGTTTTCTGTCCCCTTAAAATTTTGTGTGGCCACCATTATTTTCCAGCACTGCCTTAACTCTCTTGGGCATGGAGTTCACCAGAGCTTCACAGGCTGCCACTGGAATCCTCTTCCGCTCCTCCATGATGACATCACAGAGCTGGTGGATGTTAGAGACTTGGCCAGTCCATCACCTTTACCCTCAGCTTCTTTACCAAGGCAGGGGTCATCTTGGAGGTGTGTTGGGGGGGGGGGGGGGTTATCATGTTGGAATACTGCCCTGCGGCCCAGTCTCCAAAGGGAGGGGGATCATACTCTGCTTCAGTCTGTCACAGTACATGTTGGAATTTATGGTTCCCTCAATGAACTGTAGCTCCCCAGTGCTGGCAGCACTCATGCAGCCCCAGACCATGACACTTTCACCACCATGCTTGACTTTAGGCAAGACACACTTGTACTTTGTACTCCTCACCTGGTTGCCACCACACACACACATGACACCATCTGAACCAAATAAGTTTATCTTGGTCTCTTCAGACCACAGGACATGGTTCCAGTAATCCATGTCTTTAGTCTGCTTGTCTTCAGCAAACTGTTTGCGGGTTTCCTTGTGTATCATCTTTAGAAGAGGCTTCCTTCTGGGACGACAGCAATGCAGACCAATTTGATGCAGTGCGTGGCGCATGGTCTGGGCACTGACAGGCTGACCCCCCACCCCTTCAACCTCTGCAGCAATGCTGGCAGCACTCATACATCTAATTCCCAAAGATAACCTCTGGATATGATGCTGAGCATGTGCACTCAACTTCTTTGGTTGACCATGACAAGGCCTGTTCTGAGTGTAACCTGTCCTGTTAAACCACTGTATGGTCTTAGCCATTAGCCACCATGCTTCAGCTCAGTTTCTTGATCTTAGCAATTTTCTTAAAGCCTAGGCCATCTTTGTGTAGAGCAACAATTCTTTTTTCAGAGCCCCAGAGAGTTCTTTGCCATGAGGTGCCATGTTAAAGTCACAGTGACCACTATGAGAGAGTGAGAGCGATGACACCAAATTTAACACACCTGCTCCCCATTCACACTTCTCTTTTTTTTTTTAAAGTGTATATTGGGTCAATATTTTATCTAAGATATTGCTAGATGGGTTGCTGCACAACAATACCTAAATATCTAAATGTGTCAGATATCTGCGATGGACACGAAAGCGGAGTTGTAAAGATGTTGTCTCTGCATCAATCCGAAAAATAGATTATTCCCAGTTATCCTGGGAGCCTGAGAAATGACCAGAATCCTGTATAATAGTAATTTTGTAAGGGAGGTTTACAGAGCAGCTAAATAGATTATCATTTCATCTGTGTAGAGAGACACTTTTTCCTCCAACCAAATGATGAACAGGCCTGAAAGAATGGATTCAGAGAGTAATAGACAGGAAGCGTCAATGGGGGTTATTTACGAAAGGTAAATCCACTTTGCACTGCAAGTGCACTTGGAAGTGCGGTCACTCTAAATCTAAGGGATAGATCTGAAATGAGTGGAAGCTCTGCTAGTTTTATCATCCAATTGTGTGAAAGCTAAAATGCTGTTTTTTATTTTCCTTGCTTGTCCCCCTCGGATCTACAGCGACTTTACTTCCAAGTGCACTTTCCTTTAGCAAATAACCCCAAATGTTTCACTTTGCTTTGTGAGGCAATTATCCTGCCATAGCCTCTTCCATCATTAACTACTTTCCGACCGCCGGCTGTCAAATGACGGGCAGGCGGCGGACCTATTGTTTCACAGCCCATCACTAAAATGTAAACAAACCGCGGTAACGAGATGTTACCGGGCTCTCCTCCTCACACACCGATCGTGTGTGAGGAGGAGATTGCGGTAACATCTCGTTACCGCTTACAGTGTACACCAACACACACTGATTGCACCCCCACCCCAATAAAGAGGGCCTGTCACCACCCCTCATAGTACATGTCACTCACAGTCCATCAGAGTACCTGGTGCAGTCCATCAGAGTACCCGAGTACCTTTCACAGTCCATCCGAGTACCTGTTACAGCCCATCAGAGTACCCGAGTACCTGTCAAAGCCCATCCGAGTACCTGAGTACCTGTCACGGTCCATCCGAGTACCAGAGTACCTGTCACGGTCCACCCGAGTACCTGTCATGGTCCATCTGAGTACCCGAGTAGTACCCGAATACCTGTCCCGGCCCATCTGAGTACCTGAGTACCTTTCACGGCCCATCAGAGTACCCGAGTACCTGTCCCAGTCCATCTGAGTACCCGAGCACCTGTTACAGTTCATCGGAGTACCCGAGTACCTGTCACAGTCCATATGAGTACCTGAGTACCTGTCACCGCCCTTCAGAGTACTCAAATACCAGTCACCAGGCCATCAGAGTACCCGAGTACCTGTCACAAGGCCATCGGAGTACTCAAGTACCTTTCACCAGCCCATCGGAGTACCAGAGTACCTATTTGCAGCCCATGCCTCATAGAATATACGTTGGGGTGTTTGCTTTCCAAAATTGGGACATTTTGTGGGTAATTCCATTGTCCTGGTGCTCCAGTACCTTCAAAAGTGTGATAGGTAGGAATGAAATGAGATGTGTCATTTATGCTCCTAGAACGCCTGAAAGTACTACTTCAATGTTCGGCCTCTCTATGTGACCAGGCTGTGTAAAAGTCCTACACATGTGGTATTGCCATACTTGGGAGGAGTAGCAGAATGTGTTTTGGGATGTAAGTTTTGCTATATACATGCTATGTGTTAGAAATATCTTATAAATTGACAACTTTGTGTAAAAAAAAAAAAAAAAATGCGTTTTCATTTTTTTCCACATATTCCAAAAACTTCTGGAAAAAAATTAATCTTTCAAAAGACTCATTATGCCTCACAAATTATAAATTGGAATGTTTGCTTTCCAAAATGGGGTCAGTTTATGGGAAATTCCATTGTCCTGGTACTCCAGGGCCTTCAAAAGTGTAATAGGTGGCTGTGAAATGAGATGCGTCATTTTTGCTCGTAGAACGTCTGAAGGTACTACTTCAATGTTGGTGTTCTGTATGTGGCCAGGCTCACACATGTGGTATCGCCATACTCGGGAAGAGTAGCAGAATGTATTTGGGGTGTAATTTGTTGTATGCATATGCTGTATGTGAGAAATAACCTGATAATATGACAATTTTGAAAAAAATCTTCATTTTGCAAAGAATTTGGGGAAAAAAATGACAACTTAAAAAAACTCACCATGCTACTTACTTAATACCTTGGAATGTCTACTTTGTAAAAAGGGGTCATTTGGGGGGTATTTGTACTTTCCTGACTTGTTAATGTCTCAATAAATGAGATACACCTGATGTACTGCAAGCCTGATCAGATGTGATCAATTTTCAGTGATTGGCACCATAGTTTGTAGACTCTATAACTTTCACAAAGACCAAATAATATACACTAATGTGGGTTATTTTTTACCAAAGATATGTAGCACTATAAATTTTGGCCAAAATTTCTGAAGAAAAATTACTAATTAGCAAAAATGTATGACCGAAACAAAGAAAAAGGCATTTTTTTTTTCACAAAATTTACGTTTTATTTTATTTATAGCACAGAAAATAAAAAACCCACTAGTGATGAAATACCACTAAAAGAAAGCTCTATTTGTGTGGAAAAAAGGACGCAAGTTTCATATGGGTACAGTGTTGCATGACTGAGTAATTGTCATTCAAACTGTGAGAGCGCTGAAAATTGGTCTGGTCAGGAAGGGGGTGTAAATGCACTGTATTGAGGTGGTTAAAATTACCATCAAAGGAAATTCTATGTATTTGTCTCCTCCAGGCGTGACTTCTTTAGTAAATCACATCCCCAATGTGTGTCAGGAAGGACTTATTTTTAGAATAGATCGATTATCTAAAAATTGATATTTTCATACCCACATCTCATGTTCAAGGCCAATGTGAAAATTAAGCCTAGATCTGTCCAACACAAGGTTCTGTGTGTATCACATCATAGTTTAGCTGCCAGTGGTACATGAACCCCAGAGGGTACTTGGGGCAGGTGAAGGGAAGCTTCTGCCCATTAAAAAAAGATTAAGTAGTTTAAAACCATAAGAGATTGTTTAGACAGTAGGGGTACATATTTTGTCAATGTTGCCAATACATATAATAGTACTCCTGGTTACTGTCTGAGCATGGGCTTAATTATACGTTTAAGGACATGCTTATTAACCTCAGGGCCTATAACTCAAAGGATTTTTAAATTGGTTTTCAGATGTGCAAAAGATCAGTAAAATGCATATGCCACCAAGTCACTGCTGGGTTTTAAGAGGATTATAATGAGACCTTCTTGTATAAAAGCTAGACGTTGTGTCCTACATTTCTATAGGTAAGGATTAGGAACATTAAACCAGATGGGTGGTGTTTTAATTTTAACATTCAGCATTGACAGTCTGTGCCTAAGTGGTTATGGTAGACTCTATTTCCAATCTACCGTAGTTAGTGCTGCATTCAGCAGTACCCTTTGTGCTAGGAAATGTACATTGGCAAGGAACTATAGATTTTTTGCATATTCTTCAGGGTTTTTTTTTTTTTTTTCATATATGATGGTAGTATATATTGGTGTATTTTTTCCTAAAATGGAAATTATTGGCTATAGGTCCCTTTATAAGAAAATCAAATGAGATTGTACTAGTGGAAATAAAATAGTGGAAATCACTATTCTTCAATAGTTATCCTAAAATATGGCCACATCAGGGGCGGACTGACCATTGGGCTACTCGGGCACTGCCCGAGGGCCCCATGCCACTAGGGGGCCCCATCAGGGTTGCCAGCCTCAGTAAAACCCAAGATTATAGTTGCCCCATCTCTCCAGTACCTTCTCAGCCAATAGAAACATGTCTGTGTGTACTGTGTGTGTGATATTATACTGTGTGTGTGTTTGTGTATACTATGTGGCCCCATAATCTCTGATTGCCTGGGGGCCCCATAATCTCCTATTGCCCGGGGGCCCCATGAGTTGTCAGTCCGCCCCTGGGCCACATCATCCTCTGTTCATATAACCTTTGTTTAGTATGAAATCAGAAGTTATGGTAGATTGTTGCTACGCATTTACACAATTTATTTGCCATTGCATTTATGAGTATAAAGGGTTTTAGCCTCAATAAAAACCAATGCCACCTGATTCAGTTTTAATTGTAACTTTGTACACATTTGTATTAAGTAATAGATGATTAACAGAATCTAACGGCAGTAGGAGACAGGCAAGAGACAGGATAGATGTGAAGGAGAGGACTTGATGATGCATGTAATCGGCTCAAGCTGCAAGTTAGGTGGGTACAAGGTAGCTATCACAGCTTTTGATGCTTGCATTGGTTATATGACATGAGCAGGAAAGGGAGTGCTCCCTTTATTTGCCGCAAGCTCCCCCCCCCCTTAAATAAAAAAAAGTAAGGCTGAAGTTCAGCTTTAGGCTGGGTTCACACTATTGCCATATGCGGCTCACAGCAGAGGTCCAGTCCGTCCCCGTCCACTATTTCAGTCTGATTTTGGCCCAAATTTATTGGCTGAATTCAGACCTGAAACGGACCAAAAGACACAGAGGACCCCTGTGCAAATTCGCACCAGAGCCACAGCAGAGATGTGTGAACAGGCTCCATAGAGAGCCAGTTACAATCTCTGACAAGTGAATTGGGTGTGGACAAACTCGCATCAAATTAGCATAGGTGTGAACCCAGCCTTAAGTCTAGGTTCACACCTATGCAGCTGCGTTTGATGCATTTTTTTAGGCACGTTTTTCAGTGCATTTTGTGTTTTTAAAGCAGCATTTTTTTATGTGTTTTTGCATGCAGTTTTCATGCATTCTGTGTTTTACTTTTTTTTTTCCCCTCTTTAAATGCACTGTAAAACACACTGTATACAGCTGGTTGCTAAGGAGGGGGCCAGGAAGCCGGCCATCACGTCCCTAACAACAGATTAGGAGTCGGCTGTCAGCGAGGCTCCCGTTGAAAGCTGAGGGGGGTGGGTGCTTTGGGGCAGGGGAGGCTCTGCGCCCCCCACCCCCAAAGCACCTTACCCCCATGTTGATGAGGACAAGGGCCTCTTCCCAACAACCCTTTCAACAGTCTGTGGGCGGGGGGCTTATCGGAATCTGGAAGCCCCCTTTGACAAGGGGACTCTCATATCCCGGCCCCCATCCCTATACGAATGGGTATCGGGTACCAGTTTTTGACAATTCCTTTATTAGTAAAATAGCTCTGAGCCGCCTTCTCTCCCAGTGCCCTCGCCTTCTTCCGCCGCCATTTTCTTCCCATGCTGTCATCTCTCGTGTTATCTTCTTCCTCCTGGCGTCATCAGAAGGGGCAGGCTCTCCGAGCGACGTCATTGGATAGCCACGCCCCATGACTACATAGGAGGCGCCGGACAGCAGGGAACATAACAGAGGACCACAGGTTTGTGACAAGGCCAGCTTTTTTTTGTTTTTAAAGGGGGTAACCAGCGACGGCAAGGAAGAAGAAGAAGACGCCGGCAATGACGCAAGGAGGAGGTAGAAGACAACACCAGGAGATTACAGATGCAGAAGAAGGTGAGGGCACCGGGAGAGATAGTGGCTCAGAGCTATTTTTCTAATAAAGGAATTGTCAAAAACCTGGCTTGGTTTTTTTTTTTTTACTTTTCACTTCTTTTTTGGTTAATGGGTAGGGGTACGATATACCAGACACCCATTCACATAGGGTGGGGGGGGCTGGGATCTGGGGGTCCTCTTGTTAAAGGGGGCTTCCAGATTGCGATAAGGTATGGTTCAATGGGGGGGGGACTCACTCGTCAGGCAGCATGCTTGGATGAGGGTCTGGTATGGATTCTGGGGGGGGGGGGGGGGGCCCACGCCGTTTTTTTATTTTGGCGTGGGTGTCCCCTCCAAATCCATACCAAACCCGAAGGGCCTGGTATGGAACTGGGGGGAAACCCCACGCAGTTTTTGTCACACATTTTTTTGCTGCCAATTTTTTTTCAATTCAGCTTTCAGTGGGGAACCCCACTGACAGCTGATGACTCATCGGTTGCTAAGAACGTGGCGGCCGGCTTCCCGGGCCCCCTGCTTAGCAACCAGCTACATATAGTGGTAAAATAAGAACCACAAAACATATCAAAAATCGCATCACAAACACATCATTTGCATTTCTGGTGCAGCTCCATTGAAATCTATTGGCTGCAAATCGTGGAAAAAAAAGTCACCGAACCCCTCTCCAAAAATGAACTGGCCACAAAACGCATAGATGTGAACTAGTACTATAGAAAAATAATATTAAATGGACTGTAGGGCATTTCTGCAAACTGCAAAATGCGCTAAAATCCTGCTAGAAACCAATTTCTTATTTTAAAAGGTAGGTAGGTAATTAAAGTTGATGCAGATGGTATATTTCTGATTTTTTTTAGGAGCAATATGTAAGAGCTGACCTATAATCTGTCATTGCATTCTCTGATGTTTGTTTAAAAGGTAGAGACCTTAATCTGCCTAGTCTGACATCTAAAAAGAACGCACATAACAAATGTGTAGGCCCAATGAAAGTTAATTAAAGGTTATCAATGAGGATTTATTAAAACGTAGACTTCAAAGTGAGGCCTCTTGTCAGGATACACTAAGAAAACTGGTACAGAATATATATGCTTTAAGTAAGATCATTAACAATGAAACTAAACACATCCAAATGCCATAAACCAAAATACACAGTGAAAATACAGGTGAACCATAAATCAAGTGACAAAATACCTACTGGGGATCCAAGGAAGGGGGAACCAGGACTGGAATCAGGAACAAGGGGGAGTAGGTACTAAGGCAGCAAGGTACAAGACAGGAGCAAGATATAGGTGCAAGGCAGGAATCAGGCTCAGGATTTAACAGAAAGCATGCATCTGGCTCACAGACAAAACACTGAGCCCCCATTCACACCTATGCGAATTAGATGTGTGTTTCTCCGCATCTAATTCGGACAGTAGGAGAATGTGACTGGCTCCCTATGGAGCCGGTTCACATATCTCCGGGCGGCTGCTGAGCGCACTGCAGAAAAAACCCATGCGTCTTTGGCTCAGTTTCAGGGCCGAATTCAGGCATAGAATCGGCCCTGATTCGTCCCTGAAACAGGGAACAGGGAAGCACAGCACTGTGCGTTCCACAGCGGGTTATAGTATGAACCCGGGCTAAAGCCAGAGGCACTAGTAGAGAAGGAGGTAAATGCTCTCCCAGGAGCCAGCACCAGCTGGAGACTGATTGTTGGGAGACACCCATTGATGGACAGTGGAACTACAACCCTATGCCCAGGGAATTAAAGTGCCACCAGTAGGTGACCCAGGTCCTGATACCTCTGGTGTAGGACCTTTTGACTTTTTTAGGAGGGCCTAGAAAGTGAGAATATGAGAAATTACTGGATGAGCAATCCTGTCTGTATTTTGCTGTAGCCAGGTGTGGGGGTAAGATATGTACCTCAGTATCCTTTTCACTGAACTGTGTCCTGAGAGATCCCATCCTGCGTGCTCTATATCAGTGGTCATCAACCCTGTCCTCAGGGCCCACTAATAGGCCAGGTTTGCAAGATAACTGAAATATATAACAGGTGATATAATTTGCTGCTCAGTGATTGCAGTAGTCTAGTCTTCAACTCCCCAAGGTAATACATAAAACCTGGCCTGTTAGTGGGCCCTGAGGACAGGGTTGATGACCACTGCTCTATATGCCTTGTCTGATGAAGTTGATGTTCGTTTTGGAAGTTAAAAAGGTTTGACATTCTTCAACACTAGCCAGAAGAAATGTTGGTGTTTGGATGCAAGGTATTTGTGTTACCCACTTTTTGTTCTGGATCACACAAAACCATACAGTGCTATGAAAAAGTATTCATATCTCTTGAAATTTTCCACATTTTGTCATGTTACAACCAAAAACGTAAATGTATTTTATTTGTATTTTATCTAAAGGACCAACACAAAGTGGCACATAATTGTGAAGTGAAAGGGAAATGATAAATGGTTTTCAATTTTTTTTTACAAATCAATATCTGAAAAGTGTGGCATGCATTTGTATTCAACCCCTTTTACTCTGATACCTCTAACTAAAACGTAGTAGAACCAATTGTCTTCAGAAGTCACCTAGTTAGTAAATAGAACACTAGGGAATGTCCCTCACTCAATATAGGACTTTAAAGGTTCAAAGAAGGAACATGTATATATGTTTAAAAAGTAGTGATTTTATTTGTAGAACATACAACAATAAGTTTGTACATTATAAAAAAGGCAATATGGTAAAATGGGATACATAGTTTCTAGTGAAAGAGGCACCCGATAAAGATACAATACACATGCTGGGGGTGCAAGAGCCAATTCAAACTTAAGAGAAGTGCAGGGCCTCTATGGGAGCTAAGTTCTCCCCTTCCCTTGCTAATCTCTATATGGGATGCTGGGAGAGGTCCCGCATTTTTTGGATGTGGTAGTCCCCGCAGACAAGACACCATATTCTACTGTCGCTACGTAGATGATCTGCTCTTCGTTGCGGCACATCTGTCTGGAGAGTTGGTTGGAATACATGAATGATAACGATCCTAACTTGCATTTCACTGGGAATTCTGACCCAAATTCTATTGAGGTTTTGGACATATTGTTTTCTAATGATGAAGAGAATGTTAGTTCTAGCCTATATAGAAAGCCATACCCTTCTAAGAGCTGATTCCAATCACACCAAACATACAATTAAAAGTATAGCAGTGGGACAGTTTAGGATTGAGGCGTATTTGCAGTAGGGATTCAGATTTTCATAGAGAAGCCATTGAGACGACCACCAGATTTGATGATAGAGGATATCACAGATCAGTCATCGATCAAGCTTTTAATATTGTAGAGAATACTCCACAGGCTAAGCTTCTAATGGAGAAACTTCCAGTCAGCACTATACTCTATAGTAAACCTTCCACATCTATCCCCCCTGTGTTCTCCACCCCATACAGTTTTGAGTTTGATAAGATCAGGAGAATTGTTAATAAATGTTAATGTTTTGTTAAATGATCCGGTTTATGTTAAACTCCTTTCTAATGGTATACGAACTGTGTCTAGAAAGTCCCCTCACCATTGGTAGGTCATTATCTCCTACTCTATATACCAGGGAGACCCCTTTCACACTGCAGGCATTTTTCAGTGCTAAAAATAGCGCTCCATTCACTCCAGTGTGAAATAGTGCCGCTTTACCGCTGATGCCCTCGGTGTGAAAGGGGTCTAATTGTTCTATTACACACTGGTTGCAGTTTAAGGGCACTTTCAGATGTGGTATAAGAAGTTGTACTTATTGTCCATACATACTGAAGGGCGATTCTGTACATTCCTATTCCACTGACAAATCCTATAAAATTTCTTCTTTCATAAATCACTTGCCGCCCGCCATATAGCAATATGACGGCGGCAAAGTGGTTTAGTTATCCTGATCTGACGTCATATGACGTGGTCAGGATAACAAGCCGGCATGCATTGCGGCGATTGGTGGTGCTGTGTGTCAGTCTGACACACCACAACTCCAATCGTGGTAAGGAGCCTCTGATAGAGCCTCTGGCCAAATGTGGTACTGCACACCCCAGAGGCTTGAATTCTGCTCGTCTTGCGAGACAACGCTCACAGAACGAGTGTCAGGTCACCTTGAGGCGAGGTGACAGATGCACACCGTAGGGATCAGGAGTGCACCGCAAGGTTGTGGACCCTACGGCTGACTGCTGCAGACGGGGGACAGATCCCACTGGGGTTAGAGCGTAAGATTCCCTGAGGCGCGGAGTCTAAGAGCCAGCAGGTGTTCACCAGCGCCTCTAGTGGTGAGGATGGACTTGGCTGCAACTGGCTCCAGGTCGCGACCCCCAGGGTCCCCCAGCTCACACCCACAGTAGGCAACAGGAGGATAGGGATGGTGAGGGACAAAGCCAAGGTCGGGACCACAAGCAGACAAGAATAGTCGGAAACACGCCAAAAGGTCAGGATCACAGGCAAACAGGGATAGTCAAAAACACGCCAAAGTCGGTAACGGAAAACAGTAGAAGAGCACACGGCAGGAAACAGGAAGCTAACACACAAAGGTATACACAATGGTTATCAGCACTGATGGCCTGCAGTGCTCAGGTTAATATAGGGCTCCCTAATAGGGCCTGGGGTGGAGCCATGCTTAGAGGAGAGGTTATAAAAACCACCAGGTGGAAGTGGCTGGCCTCTAGTCTGAACACATGAGGGGAGGTAAGCAAACACAGGAAGATCACTGCATAACCATGACAGTACCCTCCCTCTTACGAGGCCTCCCCCTCCCCTGCCTGGGTCCAGGCTTAAAGGGAAACTCCAGATGGAACCTCCTTAACAGACAGGGAGCAAAGACCTCAGATGCAGTGATCCAAGACCTCTCCTCAGGGCCCAACCCGTTCCAAAGTACGAGGTACTGAAGAATGCCTTTACGAAGCCGGGAATCCAAAACTTGACTAACCTCGTATTTTAGATTATCCTCAGAGACCAAAACAGAGGTAGGGAGAGGACGAGAGGACTTGAGGACTAAAGGCTTTTTAGGAATGGGTAAGGGCATGAGAAGATCAGGAGTCTGAGTAGGGTCCCTCACATCCTTAAAGATGAGCTGGGCATCCAAAACAGGACCACCAGACTGGGCAGAGGTCAGTGGATCCCTGAGGTCATGTTGGTTAGAAAGTGACATGTCACAAGAGTCAAGCTGGGTAGCTGCAACACAAACAGAATGCAGAGAACCCTGAGAAAAAGATTGAAAACCCCTCCTGGCCGAATGAGGTATTCTATCCAAAGGATGGATTGAGCCTCTTAAACGGGTTTGAAGGACATAGTAGCAGTAGGGTGAGGCCAGGTCACCGAAGGTGCTGAACAAGAAGCAGGAAGCTCATTGGGCACGGGCTGAACTGGCATAACTGGTGCAGAGGTCGATTGAATAGTATTGTCGGGTGTAGCGACCATCTCAATCGCATCACAGGGCATAGCAACTGTGGAACTTGCAGACAAGTTAGCCTGGCTGTGCATCCAAGGGAGATTAGGGACAGACAAAGGTAAATGGTTATGCGAACTGGAGTGAATGATTGACTCAGGTTCATAGGTGGGCCCCTCATTCAGAGTACCACATGACCTAGAGAGTGCATCAGTCCGACTATTGCAGGACGCATCCCAGAGATTGCTATATACAGCGGGAAGAGCAGAAGATACTGGGATGGTGGTAACAGGAAGTTTCTCCTTTGGGGTACCCTTGAGTAGGCAGGAAGAGGAACAGGAGGAACCCCAAGCCAGGATCTGTCCAGCAGACCAGTCAACGTGTGGAGAATGGAGCTGTAACCAAGGAAGACCTAATATGATAGGAGATGAAGCCTTAGGTAAGACAAGGAAGGATATCCACTTCTGGTGGAGTTTCCCTACTGACATCTTAACAGGAAGAGTCTGAAAGCGGATAGGGCCCCCTGGGAGAACCGTACCTTCAATCGCCAAGACCACCAATGGCGTTGTAAGGGGCAAAAGGGTAAGTCTCATGGAGGATGCAGTTTCCCAATCCATGAAATTGGCAGCGGCTCCGGAATCCAGATGTGCTGAGCCCGAACGAGAGGAAGCACCGACATGAAGCAACACAGAAAGGAGAAGACGAGAAGGTGAAGGTGATACGGTATTACAGGGTCTAATACTCCACCTTCCAGATGTATTAGCCCTGAGCATTTTTCCGGACGAAGAGAACAAGTGTCAAGGAAATGACCTTTGGCCCCACAATAGAGGCATAGGCCCAGAGTACTGCGCCTAGCACGTTCTTCGGGAGATAATTTAGTCCAGCCCAACTGTATAGGTTCCTCAGTAAGCAGGGGGTGTTCCTCGGATCGAAGAGAAGGGACTGGGGGCTCAGGCTGCCTAAAGAACGGGGAATGCTGGCGTCTTTTTTCCAGGGCCCTCTCCTGAAAGCGAATATCGATCTGGTTACACAAGGTGATGACACTGTCCAGATCAGCAGGAAGGGATCTTCCTGCTAATTCATCCTTCACTCTATCAGAGAGGCCATGTAAAAAGGTTGCAACTAGGGCCTCATTATTCCAGCTCAATTCAGCTGTGAGGATACAGAACTGAAGAGCATACTGTCCCACAGACGCAGACTCTTGATGGAGACGTAAAAGAGCGCTAGCCGCTGAGGAGACACGACTCGGTTCCTCAAAGATATTCCGAAAAAGTTTCAAGAAATCAGACAGGCTAGAAATCACTGGATCATTCAGTTCCCACAGAGGGGCGGCCCAAGCTAACGCCTCGCTGGACAGGAGGTATATGATATATGCGACTTTTGCCTGATCGGACAGGAAGTTTTGGGGCTGAAGTTCAAAATGAATTGTGCCCCTGCAAGCCTTGGAGTCCCCAGAGAAACGGACCGGAGCTGGTAGTTGTAATGAATGTAAGGCTGCGACTGATGCGATAGGTGCAGCACCAGATAGCGGTTGAGGTTGTTGAACTGGGGGTCCTAATGAGGCCTGAGCCTGTTCAAAAGGGGATGCCAAATCCTGAAGGAATTGCATCACCTGGGTCTGATGCGATTCTTGGGTCTCAAGTCTGCGAACTAAGCCCTGCAACGGATCGACTGCAGGAAGCGACACGTCAGCCGGGTCCATGGCTGATCAAACTGTCAGGTCACCTTGAGGCGAGGTGACAGATGCACACCGTAGGGATCAGGAGTGCACCGCAAGGTTGTGGACCCTACGGCTGACTGCTGCAGACGGGGGACAGATCCCACTGGGGTTAGAGCGTAAGATTCCCTGGGGCGCAGAGTCTAAGAGCCAGCAGGTGTTCACCAGCGCCTCTAGTGGTGAGGATGGACTTGGCTGCAACTGGCTCCAGGCCGCGACCCCCAGGGTCCCATAGCTCACACCCACAGTAGGCAACAGGAGGATAGGGATGGTGAGGGCCAAAGCCAAGGTCAGGGCCACAAGCAGACAAGAATAGTCAGGGACACGCCAAAAGGTCAGGATCACAGGCAAACAGGGATAGTCAAAAACACGCCAAAGTCGGTAAAGGAAAACAGTAGAAGAGCACACGGCAGGAAACAGGAAGCTAACACACAAAGATATACACAACGGTTGATCAGCACTGATGGCCTGCAGTGCTCAGGTTAATATAGGGCTCCCTAATAGGGCCTGGGGTGGAGCCATGCTTAGAGGAGAGGTTATAAAAACCACCAGGTGGAAGTGGCTGACCTCTTAGTCTGAACACATGAGGGGAGGTAAGCAAACACAGGAAGATCACTGCATAACCATGACAGCAAGTCAGGATTAAAAAAAAAAAAAAGCTTGTTACTCGCAATCTAAGGTTTTACTGTACTTTGTATATTACACATATAAAAATTATATTTATATATATATATATATATATATATATATATATATATATATATATATATATATATATATATATATATAAAAAGGCTTTCTATGGAGCCGGTACACATCTCTCCGCAGCGGCTCCGGTATGAATTGCACAGGAGTCCTGTGCGCCTTTTGGTCCATTTTAGGGCTGAATTCAGACAAAAATTCGGGTTGAAATCGGACCTGAAATGGTGAATGAGGACGCAATGGACTCCTGCTGTGAGCCAGGGCGTGCTGCAATGTGAACCCAGCCTAAATCTGTGAAGCTGTGTGAAAAAGGTCCTGCCCCCTCCTCTATTAAGAAAAGTTATTTCATGGATTACACTCCCTACAACATATGTGAATTGGGGGAGAGAATCATGTTACTGTTCAAACTCTCCTCCATTCACAGATCATGTTACAAGTAATATAATCACTTAAAGAACTTTTCTCAACTGGAGAGGAGGGGGCAGGTCCCTGTCTTGACCTGTTCTGGAAATCTTTATTAATGTGTAATGTCAGATGTCTCCCAGTGTCAGTTTTGCTGCAATACGCTAATGCGAGCATGTCCGCACATACAGACACTGGTGAAAGACCGTTCGTTGTGGAAACCTTCCCGTGGGTGCAGAAATCTGTTTGCCATTTTCGGGCTGAGCCACATGGAGTATGGTTCGCGCCAACAGTAAACGGGAATATTCACAAAGTCCTGATCAGAGTAATGTTCGTAGTGTTTGCACCCAGGTCAATGCGAGACGCATTGTCTTGGGGGAAACTGCACACGTTGCTCTGCATACGTACGATTGCATACGTCCCTACCTGATATCTATTTGAATGTATACAATTGTCTGATTGGTCCTTTTTGAAGGTACACAAGTGTCTGATTGGCTGATTGTGAAGCCACCACCTCCCTTTGTTATCCCTGTTCAGCCCTATACTATAAACAGGACCCCCTTAGGCCACTAGTACGATATATGCCGACCTCCCAACGTGATACCAGCCTTTGTGTTACTTGGTTTTATGCAAGCGCGCTTTCCCGGATTATATGAAAGAGCTGTAATTGTGCTTATTAGCGCAGTGGAATTATTTGCTAATAGACGAAGCTCATCATTTCCACAACAGACCATATTTATTGCTGTTCTGCCTGAATACCCAAAGCTATCAACTATTGTGGCACTGGATGTTTACCAGTAGGAAGGTGACAGGCATCCCTGCAGTGAAGATTTTCCCAGGATCCAGCTGCCTGCAGCATGTGGGACATGCTTCATCACAGGTGACATGGCTAAAGCTGTAGGGATTTTTTTTTTTTTAGCTAAATATCTACTTTACTTGGTATTAAATCTATTATTAACAACATTCAGGTTTTCCAAAAGATTTCATCATGGATGACAAATTAGAATGATCCTGTAATGATCCTGTACATTGCTGTGTCCAAAAGACCGAATGACAATTTGCCATCCTCTTGGAATAGAGCAGTATTGCTCCTAAACAAAAAAAAAAATCATTTTTAAAAATCTTGGAAACAAAAAATATGATTGTGGAACCCCATTTGGGATCCTGCCCCAAGAGCATCACACAAAGGCTTTAGATTTAGACGTTATCTGCCAAACTTACTTGGGGTTGTAATTTCTCTGTAATTAAATAATTAATCTTTTCCCGTCTGCTCCAAGATAATGAGCAGTTCCAATGTTCATTTTATCACTTTGAGCTTTTCATACCGCTGCTGTTTTCTTACAAGAACGGCAGCTGGTATCATAGGAACCAGCTCTACAAGTGTTTGTAGAATGCTAGTGCAATCTACAAACCACCTCCAAATATTGGCACCCATTTACGGAAGTTATGAATGTGTGTTAATTAAAATATTAATAATAAAACACAGGGATCATTTCATATTTTTAAAATCTTTAGAAAAATATTTAATATAGTTCACAATTTTTCATCAACACTAAAGAAATGTATTCTGATGTAATTTATTAAGGACTAAGCATGCATGATCTAATTGTTACACATATAACTCCCAAGGTAATGCAGTGCTTCAAGCTGTTCTTCTAAAGCCGTCTATAGACAGTTTGAATCCTGGCTCCTGCTGTACCGACCGACCGAGATTTGAACCATGTAAGGGCATGCCGGATTTGAAATGCGATTATTGCCAGCAGCTGTTAGAGCCGCTAGCAATAGTCATCTTCACTTTTCACGGTGGGGACAGCTTCCCCTGCCTTCCTGCTGGGAGAACACAATGGATCCATGGGAGGGATTGCCGCATCAACACTGACTGGGGTTGATTTACTAAAACTGGAGAGTGCAAAATCTGGTAAAACTGTGTATGGTAGCCAATCACCTTCTAACTTCAGATTGTTGAATAAAAAAAACTTTGAAACATGCATAACTACACCAGATTTTGCACTCTTAAGGTTTAGTAAATCAACCCCACTGTGTTGATGGGGGAAATCGAGCGATGGCCGACCTAAGGGTTGTTCTACTTCTAAAGCCACATATACATGGTCGGATTGATTGAAATGATCGATGTGAGCTAGCTGTTGGAATGTCCGACCGTGTGTATGCTCCATCGAACATTTTCTGTCGGAATTTCCGCACACAAATGTGAGAGAACAGGTTCTCAAATTTTCCAACAACTTGTTGTCGGAAAGTCCGATCGTGTGTACACAAGTCCATTGCACAAAAGTTCATGCATGCTCTGAATGGAAGGAGCCACACTGACTATTGAACTTATTTTTTCTTGGCTTGTAGTACATGTTGTACGTCACCGCGTTCTCACGTTCGGAATTTTTGGCCACCATTTTTGTGACCGTGTGTATGCAAGAGAAGTTTGAGCCAACATCCTTCGGAAAAAAATCCACAGTTGGAAAATCCGATCATGTGTACGGGGCATAAGGGTTGGCTTACAGACCCATTGACAGTCATCATGAGTTAAACAGATGAAAACATTTATGTGTTCTAGGACCCTCAAAGCTGCTTTTGGAAGAACATCATTTAGCTGATGAAGAGGAGTGTATCATTGAAAGGAGCTTATGTAAGTCCACAACCTTTATTTAGTTGAATACAGTGGCAGCTGTCTGACCACTTACCCCATCCATGGCAGGCAATCTTGTGCAGCTTCCCCTGCTCTCCTGGAAACGTGTCTCAGACCCATGCTTCCTGATTGGCAGAGAGGTAATTTAGTGTAAGAATAGGGAATATTCATTCGCTATTTTCACACACCTGGGTGGGCTCGTAGCCCACCCTATTTTGAAGCCTATTAGAGCCTATGGCTCTATTCGGTGCTTCAAAAAACACCCACCCCACATTGGAATCTATATTCCAGTGTCCTGAAAGGGGCCAGGCGCATGGATAGAGGGTGGTAGTGGCGATGGATAGGGGAGATGGCCCCTGTGTGCCCTTAACCACTTAAGGACCGCCGTATTGCCAATGTACGTCATTACAAATACCATCAAAAGAAAGCTCTATTTGTGGGAAGAAAAGGACGCAAATTTCGTTTGGGTGCAATATTGCATGACCGCGCAATTACCAGTTAAAGCAGCGCAGTGCGAAATTGGAAAAAGACCTCTGGTCCTTAAGGTGTTTATTGGTCCGGGGCTGTAGTGGTTAATGGACGGGCCACCCTTGGTTGAATATCTATAGTAATATGACAAAATGTATCTCTTTCTTTCCTTTTTAAGTAACAAAATTACCTTCTTCACACGGGTGTTTATAACAAGGGTGCTTGCACTTCTTTGGTGGAATTTTCGCATGTAGGGGCAGCCCACTGAAATTAATGGGCAGCCCTAAACACAATACACAAAAACGTGCATGCACTGTTGCACCTGCTTTGGGGAGAATGGAGCTTTAGGACTGATAAGCAATATATAAAATGTTTTTCTTGGGTTTCCATGCACTTTAATTATTCTAAATTACAAGCAGATATGCTGGAAAGGGATGGAGGGGACTGTATTGGGTATATATTAATTATGACATATTGGGAAAATTGGTACTGGACTTTATAGGCACTGGGATACAAAAATATTTTAAAAAATATACATTTTATTACAAGTAGATTAGAAAGAACAATCAAGCAGTATTTTTAAAAAAGACTTTGCAAAGTAAAAATTGCCTATAAACTATATCAGCACATAACCCATAAAGCAAGGATTGATCCTGAAAAGATCCTTGTTGAGACAATGGTAATTGTACTTGCAGACTTGGTACGGGTAGGTCAAGAAATGTGCAGTGGTTTGGCTTTACATGTTACGCGTGTGAGCGCTTCTTCAGGAGCTTTAGGCATGTATTCTATTAAAATGAAGAGACAACAGTAATAAACAAAAAAAATCTTTAAAACAGATGACTGATGTACATCAATAATCAATATATAACAGGTATTGAAATAACACATGCTGGCTGCTTGGCAAAACACATGAAATAGGGGCCCAAGAAACCCAGTGCAAAGAAGACAGAATGCATCTATAAATATGATAGGGATCGTGTATGTATACCATCACAGAAACATTGTAGCCATGAAACAATGTGTAACAGGACAAAAAATCCTTCATAAAATATAAAACCATAAAAGGAAATCGTATTCAAACTTACAGTATACACAAACAACCAGGGGTAAAGATCAAAGTAGAAACATGTCCAAAGTGCGGCGCCTGTTGTAAACATGGGTCATCACATGTGTAGCGCCGTCTCCTGAAGAGCACTAGCAAAGTGTTTTTTCCTATTTAAAATTCTTAAAACCACAGTTGGGTTTTAGGATCAATTATACCAAATTATGATTTCAGTACCAGTCTAGCTGGATTGCACTGTGCTCTGCTTGGCCACAGGTGGCGCTGCCATCACTGGCAAGTGTGAGACTGCAGTCTAGCTAGGTGCATTGAGTGCCATTCTTTCTCGGAACCAGCCCAGTGGGAGTGTCATCTTGCTGTGCATTCTGGGAGAGGTTACTTAAGGTACTGACATCACGTGCTTCTGGGTTCCGGCCCCGAAGATCTTTCTGTCTGTTTGGTCCTGGTCCTCCTGACCAGCCCCCATGGCCCTCATGGCCTGGGGTACGGATCCATCCAATCCCGAGTCTCGTGCTGGCTAGCCCAAGGTAAAGTAACTGGAAGGAGGATTCAAAGGTGGTTCGGTGCCGTCTCAGTTGTGGAGAGGCCCAGCAACTGGAGAAGCAACCAGGGAAGGACCCATCAGGAGAAGGCCACACTGAAGGCTGGTTTCTCAGAAAGAGCCTGGAGGCTCAGTTGAAAGACACCAAGCGAATCTACACTCATGTAGTATCGCCGGACCAGCTGAGAGATACTGGTACCATATGATGGCTTTCTAAACTCATCTACATCCTTCAGTTAAAGTCTCTGTGGCATAGACTTTATCCACAAGTGTTCTACATCAAGTCTGTGGCAGAGACTTTGTTCAAGTGTTCTATATGCAAGTCTGTGGCAGAGGCTTCGCTTTATTCAAACACTCTATCGGTTGCTAGGTCTAGTGAGAGGAGGTCTATCCGGTACCTGTGAGAATCCAGTTGTTAGTGGCTATTCTCTGGATTTCTATAGTGAGAGACTTCCTATTTTTTGCAGTTCCAAGAGTACCTGAACTTCCTACCTAACCCTTTATCCTTCATTGAGAGACTGTCCTGTCTACCTGTTGTCAAATAAATACACTCAAAGTGGATCCAGTGTCAGTCTCTGCAGCTCTTTGGGCCATCAACCTTGGGAAACCCCTAGACGTACACGAGGTCAAGAAGGCAACGGTAAGCCCAATAAAACCAGCCGCTCCTGGGGGGGTCAGTGCTACACATGTATGTCTGGTCTATATAATCAGTGATGGAGATGTATAGGGTTAATTGGTAAAAAGGTTGAAAACTTATGAGCATCTATCAAGAATACGGCTCAAGATTTTCTAACTTACCCAGATCAATGGATAATGTGAAAGAAACCCCAGCTTGGCAGTAGTTACAAAAGTATCATAATATGATACAATATATAGAGGAGAGTCATAGAAAGCCTATGAGCCCTATACAACAATGAGCACTTCAAAGCTTCTGAGAAAAATAGTTTTTCAGTAACTGCAGCAAAGGGGTAGTGATGTATCCTGATTTATGAAAAAAACAATCCTAGAGTCAAAAACATTTGTAGCATAACCTCAAAACATTAGCATAGAAGCCAAAGAAAAGATAGCAAACACATACCATCAGTGTATGGCTGCAATACAACAGCTGCCACCCAGGGGATCAGTAAGCATGGTGAGGGTGTAACAAACGGCACCATTGTTCCCATTTAAATATATATATATCAGGAGGTGAAAAAGCCCCACGAGCGGCGTTTGCGGTGACGTCATACGTTCGGACAGCAGGGTCATCACGCATGCGCCAGGAAACTGCGCATGCACCGCTTGATGGGGGATACAAAGAGCCACAAAACAATAATAGTAAGTGAACCATACACAAGAACAACGCCACCTGGCTAAAATTCCCATGTATTTCATCACATAAAGCCAGGGGGGTAACAGATGGGCATATAACACCACCGGCCACGTCACTACACCTGCCTCCAATATACACAGGGGCTGTAGCTGGACCCTGAATGTGAAAAAGACAAACAGCCAGCTTGGTTAAAGCCATAAATAGGATTGGGGACACAGGACCCTACATATACAGAGTTGGTAAAGTATTATAGAAAGATTCTTGATCAAAAAACATTATGTAGTGTATCAAAATAAACACATTTTTTATCATCAGATATATCCAAAAAATTGGTACAATCTGATATACAGAAACAAGGGAAGGGAGTAAGTAGGTATTAATTCAGCATGTAGGACAATAACATCCCAAGAAGCTAACTCTTAGCTGGCCATGCACTGATTGAAATGCAATTGGTTCAGCAGGGACATGACAAATTTTGATCAGTGTGTGGCTGCCCCCGCTCAACAGAAGTCATGTTGGAAGAAGCTCCTCGATCTGCAGCAGGAGCCAATTAGCTGCAGTTGCTGATTAGTGTATCCTGACATCTGCAGGTGCCGGATACAGTGGAGATTCCTTCATCCACCTTGTGGGCAGGTGCAGTCTACTTTCACCACTGCAGGTGGCGCTCATTCACAGCAACCCTGTAGCTAGAGGGGAAGTCAAGAGGAACGCAGTTCCTCCTATAGTTCCTTGGCTCACTGGGGAAGCAATCCGGTTGGATGCTGCCATGCCATGTGACCCTGGCAGCCATCTTGGGTCAGGCAGAGCCTATTTAAGGCCCTGGCTCTCGAGTTTGGTGCACTTGTGCAAGTTGGTAGAGTAGGGACAGGTACCCTGCCTGTTAGAGACAGTGCTAGCAGTAGGGAGAGGTTCCTGACGAGTAGGGGAAGCTTAGGGTCGCAACTCCTTCGGTCATCAGCCCTCTTGGGCATGAGATGGCCAAAACCGCGGTCTACTCTCTTAACAGACCCACTTTCTTAACACCCGGTGGGCCAGCCTTCCCGCCAGGATTCTTGAGAATTGTTGCTGTACTATTTTAATACAATTATTGACACCGCACCATGCTGCACCCCACCTACAACCTCATTTGTGTTTCAATTTATTCAGCTTCAGAAAAAGGGGGGAAAGCTGCCTGCTTTCTATAATCAGTGGAACGGACCAAAGCTGGCCATACATGCAGTGTCTTGAAACGTATTCATAGCCCCTGTACACACGGTCGGAGATTTTGCCAACCAAATCCGTCGGATTTTGCCCGTCGGATTTAGTCCGACGGATTGTGTACGAAACTGTTGCATACACACGGTCAGGCCAAGTTGGCGAAAAATCCGATCTTTCAGAACATGATGACGTAATTTCGTTACGATGGGACTACATTCAGACTAGTAGCCAATAGCTTTGATGTAGGAATTTGATCTGAGCATGCGTGGCACTTGGTCCGATGAAAATGCTCTACACATGATCGGATTAGGTCCGTCCGGCCCAGTTGGTCGGGAAATCTTTCCAACATGTTGGAAAATTGGGTCGGACGGAGATTCGGACGGAATCAGTCTGATGTATACCACACACAGTCGGATTATCTGACGACACGGTCCGATAAGACTAATTCGGACAGATTCTCCGACTGTGTGTACAAGGGCATACCCTTTAAAATTTTCCAACCAAAAACGTAAATGTATTTTATGTGATAGACCAACACAAACTGGCACATAATTGTGAAGTGGAAAAGGAAAATGATAAATGTTTTTTCAATTTTTCTTACAAATAAGTATGTGAAAAGTGTGGTGTGCATTTGTATTCAACCCCTTTATGTCGATACCTCTAACCAAAATCGAATGGAACCAATTGCCTTTAGAACTCACCTAATTAGTAAATAGAGTCCTCCTGTATGTAGTTTAATCTCAGTATAAATACAGCTGTTCTGTGAAGCCCTCCGAGGTTTTGTTAGAGAACCGTAGTGAGCAAACAGCATCATGAAGGTCAAGAAAAACACTAGGCAGTTCAGGGATAAAGTTGTGCAGAAGTTTAAAGCAGGATTAGGATTTATCATTTTCCTTCCACCTCACAATTATGTGCCACTTTGTGTTGGTCTATCACATAAAACCCCAATAAAATACATTTATGTTTTTGGTTGTAACAAGACAAAATGTGGAAAATTTCAAGTGGTATGAATACTTTTTCAAGGCACTGTGAATCAAAATGTGGCTGGTTTAGCAGAGACTGGCCAAATTTCAATCCATATAGGGGCACTTTGGTTCTACAGAAGTCAATGTAATGACTGACCTCTGTACAACCACCCTGTGGGATTTTCCCCGCTCGATCAGCACTGCCGGCTATAGCTGACAACACTGATTAGTGTATTCTCATGGCAGGGAAGTTTGCAGGAACCAGGAAGAGACAGCCAGCTCCCTGTGATGTAAAAGCACAACACGGTACAGGACCTGGAGCTCTATGCATGATTTACTTGGGCCACCACAATTTCTTTAACCACTTGCCGACTGCAATATATATACATTGCAGTTTGCAAGTGGTTTACGGGGATGATGGCTGAAGATATCAGCCATAATCCCCAGTAACTTTTTTTTGCAACTGGTGGCTGGCTTTCTCATAAAAGCATTCTGAGCGGCTCACGAGCTGGTGGAATGCTTTCCGCAGAAGCGGAAGTGGATGTCTCCTCCCCCTCCTGCTGCTCGCCTGTGTTTCCCAGGCTTACCGTTTCTGCCAAATGGCCCGAAAAACAATCTGACGGTGCTGCCAGCTGCTCCCATAGGCGATCAAAGAGTATATATTCTTTGGCATTGGAGGACCAGAGTGACGTTGTAAAGTCACTTGCAGTCCAGATTGGAAATATATTTTCTTTGCTTGAAAAAAAAATAAAAAATAAATGTATTTGGGGTCTTTTTGATCCCAGATCTCTCCAAAGAGGACCTGTCATCCCATTTTCTATTACAAGGGATGTATGCATTCTTTGTAAAAAGAATACAAGTCATTAAAAAATATATATAAAAATTAAAAAGGGGCAGTGTAAAAATAAAAAAGTAAAAACAAATAAGAAAATTAAAGTAGAGGGCCACCCTAAAAAAACAAAACTACATTAAAATGTTCCAAAAAATATAAAAAAAAAAAATGAAAAAATTTTTTTTTTTAAACTTACCAGAAATGCCTGTTGCTAGGCAGATCATCCTAATCTGCCTCTTCCCACTCCATGGTTTATGTTCGGTGGTCTTCTCTTCCGCGTGTTGTCTTCTGGGGAATGGGGCGCGGTGTGTTCTGGTAACTGTGTGTGTCCCAGAACACAGCGCGCCCCATTCACAAAGCGCTGCGCGACTCTCACATGCGCAGTAGGAAACGGGCAGTGAAGCTGCAAGGTTTCCCTTAGATAGAATGGCGGCCCCGGGACCCAAAAGCTGAGGGGCGGGTCGGCCTTGGAGGGACCGACATCGCGGCCACCCTGGATAGGTAAGTGTGCTTATTAAAAGTCAGCAGATACAGTGTTTGTAGCTGGTGACTTTAAAAAAAAAAAAAGTTGGCCCTCCCCTTTAACCACTTGACCACTGGGCACTTAAACACCCTTAATAACCAGACCAATTTTCAGCTTTCGGTGCTCTCACATTTTGAATGACAATTACTCAGTCATGCAACACTGGACCTATATTAAATTTTTGTCCTTTTTTTCGCACAAATGGAGCTTTCTTTTGGTGGTATTTAATCACCGCTCGGTTTTTTATTTTTTGTGCTATAAAAGAAAAAATACCAAAAATTCTGTAAAAAAAAAAGAATTTTTCTTTGTTTCTGTTATAAAATTTAGCAGATTAGTAATTTTTCTTCATAAATTTTAGACAAAATTTATACTACTACATATCTTTGGTAAAAATAAGTACAAATTGGTGGATATTATTTGGTCTTTGTGAAAGTTATAGAGTCCACAAGCTATGGTGCCAATATCTGAAAATTGATCACACCTGAAGTACTGGCGGCCTATTTCAATTCTTGAGACCCTAACATGCCAGAAAAGTACAAATACCCCCCAAATGACCCCTTTTTGGAAAGAAGACATTCCAAGGTATTTAGTAAGAGGCATGATGAGGTTTTTGAAGTTGTCATTTTTTCCTACAATTCTTTGCAAAATCAAGATTTTTTTTCCTTTTTTTTTTTCCACAAAATTGTCATATTATCAGGTTATTTCTCACACAGCATATGCATACCACAAATTACACCCCAAAACACATTCTGCTATTACTTCCGAGTACGGCGATACCACATGTGTGAGACTTTTACACAGTGTGGCCACATACAGAGGCCCAACATGCAGGGAGCGCCATCAGGCGTTCTGGAGCACCCAGGACAATTCTGATATTTCTCTCCTACATGTAAAAATCATCATTTATTTGCTAGAAAATTACATAGAACCCCAAAACATTATATATGTTTTTTTAGCAAAGACCCTAGAGAATACAATGGTGGTCACTGCATTTTTTTATCACACACGGTATTTGCGCAGCAATTTTTCGAACGCTTTTTAAAAAAACAAAAAACAGTTTTGTGCTTCAAACAAACAAAACAGTAAAGTTAGCCCAATGTTTTTGCATAATGTGAAAGATGAAGTTACACCGAGTAAATAGATACCTAACATGTCACTCTTCAAAATTGCACACACTCGTGGAATGGCGCCAAACGTCGCTACTTAAAAATCCCCATAGGCGACGCTTTACATTTTTTTACTGGTTACATGTTTTGAGTGACAGAGGAGGTCTAGGGCTAGAATTATTGCTCTCGCTCTAACGTTCACGGCGATACCTCACATGTGTGGTTTGAACACCGTTTTCATATGTGGGCGGGACTTACGTATGTGTTCGTTTCTGCATGCGAGCACATGGGGACAGGGGCGCTTTAAAAAAAGGTTTTCTTTTTTATTGTTCATTTTACTTTATTTATTTTAGTTTGACATTTTTTTCCCCAAATATAAATTTTTTGATTACTTGTATTCCTATTACAAGGACTGTAAACATCCCTTGTAATAGGAATATGGCATGACAGGTCCTCTTTACAGTGAGATATGGGGGTCAATAAGACCCCGCATCTCATCTCTAAGCTGGGAAGCCTGAGATAAAAAATTAAATTAAATTTAAAAAAATGGCAGAGTATTGGCAGGGTATTGCAGAGTATTGGCAGGGTATGGCAGAGTATTGGCAGGGTATGGCAGAGTATTGGCAGGGCATTGGATATTGCAGAGTATTGGCAGGGTATTGCAGAGTATTGGCAGGGTATTGGGTATTGCAGAGTATTGGCAGGGTATTGCAGACAGAGCGATCACGTGGTAAACGGCCGTGATCCGTGATGCGCCGGGTCTGGTCACGGATGCTCGCAAGTGGGCGCGCGAGAGTGGAATTCTGGGAGGATGTTAATTAATGCCCTCTCAGAGTTAAACAACCGCCCTGTAGCCGTTAATCGGCTATGGGCCGGTTGTTAAGTGGTTAAATAAACCCATCCCTCCGTGCTCACGCGCAGAATTGAATGCATATGCAAGTCGTGCACACATATATAAATGGTGTTCACACCACACATGTGAGGTATCCTCACAAACGTTAGAGCGAGAGCAATAATTCTAGTGCTACGCCATCTCTGTAACTCTAAACAGGTAACCTGTAAAGGCGTTTAAATGGTCGCCTTGGAGATTTTTAAGTACCGTAGTTTGTCGCAATTCCACGAGCTTGTGCGCAATTTTAAAAGCATGACATGTTAGGCATCTATTCACTCGGCCTAACATCATCTTTTACATTTTACAAACAAATTGTGTTTTTTTTTATTTTTTTATTTACTAAAATTATTTTTTTTTCCACAAAAATTGAGTTTGAAAAACCGCTGCGCAAATACTGTCACATAAAACTTGCAATAATCTACTTTTTTTTCCCCCTATGGTCTCTGCTAATAAAAAAAGAAAGGGAAGCTGTACGCAATTTTCTAGCAAAAAAATACTGATTTAAATGTATAAAAAAAATTGCATTTGAGCCTGCAATGTATGACAACTGTGATTAGCGCCTGGTGGGTGCCTCCTGCAGATTATTTGGGAAAAAACAAACAATGCACCACAGTAAAAAATTTTTACAGATGATTTCAGCTAAAATATGGCTTTTCAAGATAAGCTGATACATTGAATGGAATGAAGTGATTTGTATTGATTGTTGCAGGTAATGAGGTGAGGTACAGACAGTATGAACACAGCTCCCCTCAGAAGTGCTGAACAGGTACTCTACATAACCCCGCCTTCCCCACATCAGGAACTCTGCACTGCCCCGCCCACAGCTACGTCGCTTCTTTCATCTCGGCTCACTGAATGGGATTTTCCGCTCCCCGCCCACCACCGCTCTCGCTGCTTTTTTATTGGCTCGTACAGCTCTTTCTTTCCGCTGATTGGCTGATGTTGCAGCCTACTCTTATCCTCGTACACTTCCTCCTTGTAATTTCCCTAACTTGATACAAGTGATAGTGACTTCATGGCAGCGTAGAGAAGACCTATTTCCCAGGAAACCCCTATAGGTATGGGGAAAGTCCAGAGCGAAGTAGCTGCTTAGTTGTGTGACTTACCTCTGCTAGTACTTGTACTGCTGGACTCCACAGGAGCAGAGGCAGCGACACGTGAGTACTCATCACCGGGGTCTGAGGGGTACACTACACTGGGGGCATGTTCAGTCTCATCAACCAATAGGGATGCAGGAAAGTAACCTGAAAGCTGCTGGTTTCCAGGGACAGAGCCTAGCCCTAGTACTATGTGACAAGTCATCTAGTCCCTTGTAATAGGCACTCTCCCAGTACCAGTGATGGCTGGTGCTCAATTTTTTTGGGGGGAGGGGTGTGCAAACAAACTGAAAAATTGTGAAAAAAACCCCCCCATCAAACGCTGCCACTGTGCCATATCAAACGCTGCCACTGTGCCATATCAAACGCTGCCACTGTGCCATATCAAACGCTGCCACTGTGCCATATCAACTGCTGTCACTGTGCCATATCAAACACTGCTACTTTGCCATCACTGTGCCATATCAAACGCTGCCACTGTGCCATCACTGTGCCATATCAAATGCTGTCACCGTGCCTTATCAACTGCTGTCACCGTGCCATATCAAACGCTGCTACTTTGCCATCACTGTGCCATATCAAACGCAGACTCACTGTGCCCCATAAAACGAAGCCACTGGGCCATATCAAAAACGCACTCCAGAATAAGGGATGGCAACGGTGGCCATAGATTCATGGAATGCATGAATCTATCTATTGGTGCTAGAGGAGTGACTAGAGAGACGGGGCGGAGTGCACTTATGGATGCACCGCCACTGCCCAGTACTGATCAACTCCCACTATTTATGATTGCTTCATTGCTGCGCTCCCAGGTCTGTTCAGGATAACATTTACTAAATGGAATCAAAACAATAATTGAAAAAAGTAAGTTAATAATTATTAAAAAAACGTGTGTGTGTGTGTGTGTGTATGTGTAATATTATATAAATTTTTATTTTTTACCAACAAGGGGTATATCTCAATATTAGGAGGCTGAAGGTCCACTGTAATCGGGGTGTTCCCCACTGCACCCCTAGGGGTTGTTTGAAATCCCACCTGCCCGGTCCTGCTAGGAAGCCGACACTGCGCAGGCAGTGAGACATTTCACGGATTGTAGCTGTACTGACCTCAACCTGATAGAACACCTTTGGGATGACTTATGCCGCGTACATACGATCAAATTGTCCGGCATACTTAGTCCGCCAGACCGCATTTCACTGGACAATCCGATCGTGTGTGGGCTTCAGCGGACTTTTTCAGCGTAAAGTCCGGCGGACTTAGAAAGTAGTTTTGCAGCCCAATCCAAGCCCAAAGGGAGTATGCTAGTCCGGCGGACTAAGAATGACGCATGCTCAAAAGCAAGTACGAAAAGGAAGCTACTGGCTATTGAACTTCCTTTTTCTAGTCCCGTCGTACGTGCTGTACGTCATCGCGTTAGCAATCGCAGGACTTTCCGTGTGTCCATGTGTGGCCAAGTCCGTTCGGTAGAAAGTCCGCCGGACTATCCGCGGATTGTTTGCCGGACTAAGTACGCTGGACAATTCGATCGTGTGTATGTGGCATTAGACCCCTTTCATCCATGCATTAGCGGTAAAGCTCCGATCCTTTTATTGGCGCTTTACCATTGTTTAAGCAATGCTTTTTGGCCGCTAGCTGATCGCTTTTAACTTCCGCTAGCGGACGAAGAAGGGGTTAAAAACGCCCGTGTTGCAGCACTTCTGAAGCACTTTTTAGGCACTTTGGCAGCACTGCCCATTCATTGCAATGGGCAGGGGCGTTTTGGGAGCGCTGTATACAGTGCTCCCAAAGATGTTGCTTGCAGGACTTTTTCTACCGTCCCACAAGCTCACTGCCCCAGTGTGAAAGCACTCAGGCAGCATGGGAGGCAGTTTTAGGGTGCTATTTCTAGCGCTAAAATGCCTGAAAACTGCCACAGTGTGAAAGGGGTCTTAGAGTGGAGACTGTGAGCCAGGCCTTCTCATACAACATCAGTGCTTGATCTCCCAAATGCACTTCTGGAAGAATGGTCAAACATTCCCATAGACACCTAAACCTTGTGGACAGTCTTCCTAGAAGAGTTGAAGCTGTTATAGTTGCAAAGAGTGGGCCAACTCAGTATTGAACCCTACGGACTAAGACGCCAATAAAGTTTATGCATGTGTAAAGGCAGGTGTCCTAATACTTTTGGCAATATAGTGTATGTGTTCAAGGTTTCTGTGCTGAGAACGCACAGCTCCTGCTCTCTGGTTATGACAGCCAATCAGAGTGATCCCGTGATCAGAAGGTCCATCCTGTCCCCCTGCCCTAAGACCCAGTTAAAGCAGAATTGAACCAAATTTGTAGAAAACTAAGCGGGCAGCTGGTTATTGCAGAAGAGACGTGCTATAGCGGTTCTGCAATAATGCGCACCTCCCTGCTCAGGTTTCTATGGAATGCACACTACATGATCAGCTCGGCATGCATTCCCACCACTTTCCAATGGAATGACAAACTCCCATGTACATGTATGGGACGAGGTTACACCCCCCCCCCCCCCCCCCCCCCCGAGCAATAAAGAGGCTGAAGAGCCAGCGACTGGCTAGGGATGTAGTCACATTGCTCAGAGGTGAAGGTGAGTTAAGTTCTGCTTTTGAAAGGTGGAGGTTAAGTAGAACTAAAAGGCAAACCTGTTTAATTTTGGGTAGAGTAAAGCCGGTCGTTGACAGTTCGAATCTTGGCAGGTTCAGCAGGGACCAGCTGAGATTTGAACCATGTATGGGAAGGCTAATTGTACCTCCCCATCCCCCCCCCCCCAAAAAAATGCAGACTGTATGTAGCATGGATGACTACAGGAATTTCTGCATCCCTACTGGCCCTCTGAGTGGTATGAAGGATTAGATGTAACCAAGCTGGGTTATAGTTCAATTAGACATGAAAACATCTATAAAGAAGCAGTATTGCCTTAGAAAAAAAGATGCACATTCATAAAGCACAGCAATGAATGCTTAGCGCCCCAAAACAAGAGGAGCACTATGTGATATGGGGGTTGGTTAACTTAGCTCAGTGATAAGAGTCCACTGCAGTCTGAATGGAAGTTAAGGGCTTGCTGGCCCACATTTATTAAACAAAACATAAAATTGTCAAATAGTTGCAGGGGATTTTCTCTATCAAAACAGGTAATGAAAATGTCAAGCCACCTGGCTTTCTCTGGGCTCTCCTGGCCTTCAGTTACAGCATCCAGCTGCCCAGGCCCAGTCCCTGGCCTCTCAATATGGGATCTCCTGACACCCCCGGCTCTCTCACTCCACCAAGACTCAGACTCCCTCAGTCCCCGGAATTCACCTAGTTGCCTCAGCTGTCCCGACTCTCCAAGCCTGTGGGTAAGGAATCTCTCCAACGTGGTGTACTGTCTCCTCAGTCAAGCACCTCTCCTTATGGTAGTATACAAGTGTCCTGGAAATAGCACACGCCTGTCTCCAAACAGGAGCCCTGCACTATCCTTGCTTATAACGAGTGTGCACTTTCACACAGCCTGCAGGTCTCCAATAAGACCTAGACGCAGGATTGGAAACTTCTTCCCACCATTCTTCGAAGTATCCAAACTCAAGACCCTGATCTGGGATTACCAATCCTGGAGAAAACGTAAACCCCAGTCTCCTTCATTCAGACACAATATTCCAGAACCCCTTTCACACGGGCGTTTTTCAGGCGCTTTAGCGTTAAAAAAAAAAAAAGCGCTTGAAAAAAGCCTCATCTGCAATCCCAATGTGAAAGCCCGAGGGCTTTCACACTGAGATCCCTTTCACACTGGGGTGTTTTTCAGGCACTTTAGCTTAAAAAAAACGCCTGTAAAGCACCTGAAAGAAGCCGCAACTGCAATCCCAATGTGAAAGCCCAAGTGCTTTCACACTGAGGCGCTGCGTTGGTAGGGCGTCAAAAAAAGTCCTGCAAGCAGCTTCTTTGCAACGCTCCTACACTGCTCCTAAAGCGCACCTTCCCATTTGAAATCAATGGGAAGCACCTGAAAAGTGCCTGCAAAGCGCTTCTGGCAGCGGCGCTTTGTGGGTGCTTTTAACCCTTTATTTGGCCAATGGCAGGGGTTAAAAGCGCTCCACTAGCGCTCAAAAAACGCTGGTAAAGCGCCGCTAGTTTAATCGGCGCTTTACGAGCGTTTTTCGGGCGCTGGCAGTGTGAGAGGGCTCTTAAAGCACTTGGGCTTTCACATTGGGATTGCAGATGAGGCTTCTTTCAAGCGCTTTTTTAACGCTAAAGTGCCTGAAAAACGCCCCAGTGTGAAAGGGGTCTTAATGTTTAATTTGATTCAGAAAATCAAGTCCTGCTAGATCACTTCATGCTGGCCCCATTTGCAGGTATAGCTGTTTGGAAACTTTAAAAATAAAGGCTTATACTGTTTAAAACCAGTAATACACTGTCTCACCCTGCTTTGCACATGCTCAGTTGCTCTCTATTATTAGGCACTGTGCTAAATTCATACAGACCGATATGCTGACAGCCTAAAGATTTAGTGCTGTTCAGGGGCTTTGGGCTTCAGCAAAATGGCAGCCTCTGGCAACAAGAAACGGAAGCAACGCTGGAGGAAATTTACAGCACACACTCATTTTGGTAGCATAATTGTTATGGTGGGGAAAATATTTATTTGATTCCCTGCAAATGTACGTTTGAAAAACACATAAAACAAATGATATAAACTAAGTTACCGTTCAGTGAGTAAAAAAAGTATTTGATCCTCAAGCAAAACATGACTTAGTACTTAGAGCCGGTTCACACAGCGGGCGATGCGAGGAGACACGACTCGCCTCGCTCTCGCAAGTCGCCCCCGTTCTGTACAATGGAACCGTTCTGAGAGGAGCGACTCGAGTCGCTCAGACTCAGAAAAAAGGTTCCTGTACTACTTTTGGGCGACCTCGGGGCGACTTGCATTGACTTCTATACAGAAGTCATTTGCAAGTCGCCGCTGAGGCCGCGGCAGGTCGCGGCGAGGCAAGTCGGAGTCGCCTCGCCTCGCCTGCTGTATGAACCGGCCCTTAGTGGTTGGTGACCAGGTTTGCACACATCTCAAGAGGTATTTTGGTCCACTCTTCTTGACATATCTTCACTAACTCCTTTAAGGTTTCTTGGCTGTAACTTGGCAACTCGAAGTTTCAGCTCCCTCCAAAAATATTTCTATAGGATTAAGGTCTGGAGACCTGGCTAGGCCACTCTATGACCTCAATGTGTTTCTTTCTGAGCCATTCCTTTGTTGTCTTGAAGGTATGTTTTGGGTCATTGCCATGCTGGGTGACCCATCTTCAGTGTTCTGGCTGAGGTAAGAAGGTTCTCATGCAAGATTTTACAATACATGGCCCCGTTCATTGGCCCCTCAATGTGGCAAAGATGGGCTATACCTTTTTAGCAGAGAAACGGCCCTAAAGCATGTTTCCACCTCTGTGCTTGACTGTAAGGATGGTGTTTTTAGGGTCATAGTCAGCATTTTTCTTCCTCTAAACACGAGTCGAGTTCATGCCAAAGAGCTAAATTTTGGTCTCATCTGACCACAGCACTTTCTCCCAAACAAAGCCCCGCCTCCTGAACTGTTTCCGGTGTCCTGTCGGATAGTGTCCCCTGTCGGATAGTGTCTGCTGTGTACTGTGCAATATCGATATTGCCCCAACACGTCACCAACTAGAACTGAGCCCAAGTAGCTGCCACTTTTGCGGCAAAGGAACGATGATGATCCTAAAGGGAAACCACCGTACTTGTGTGCCAAATCCACCACCTTATGAAAGTATAGGTCAAACTCTTCCCTCCTACCTGGACTGACTGAACAAACAATGTCTGAGGACCGCCAGTACAAATTCCGGCACACTGAGTTTACAACTAAGCCTGGGATCCTTGGTTTTGCGTACCACCGACACCTCCCCACAAGCAAATCACTTGTTCTCAGTAACATCTTGGGCCGCTATTAGTAGCGAGGCCAAATTGACATCCTTCCCTTCCAGAATATCCTTCCTAATAAAAATGGGCCGGGGACACAAGGCAATACTGCCAATGGTGAAGGCGCTGCCGAAGGTAAAGATAAGACATTGCCTGTAGCCAGGTTTGGAAGAGCAGGAGCTGGGGGCGCAGCTGACACCCCAGCACTGGCTGACACTACAGCACTGAGCGGACTTCAATCACCTCCATCCTATCCTGCAACTGCAGCATGGAGGTAGAGAGTGTATTTAACACTGCATGTATCTGCGTTAAAGAGTTGTGCACAGAAGCATGTTCCCCGCTGGTAGAAGGCAGAGGTTGAGAAGGAGATGCAAACAACCTAAAGGCTACAAGTACTTGGGCAAATACTCGATATCGGCACCGATGCTATTATCGGTACAACCCTACTCTTGTCTCTACACACGAGACAGGACATGGAAGCTATTGCGACCAGGATGATATCATCCCTGCATCGAGACATTACTAAAGTCTCTCAAAACAGAAACTTGAAAACACTCATGTCCTCTCTACTGATAGAGATGCAATACTGCAAAGGCTAGACTGTCTGGAATGTCTGCACAAACAGGCTGCTATGACCCATCTCTGCTTACAACATGATTATTTAGAAAATCGCCACAGGTGAAATATTAAGCTGCGTGGCATCCTGGAGACTACTAGAGCGGCGGAGTTACGTGACACTGTTAGGCATATTTTAATGACATTTTGGGCAGGCCTACCTCTGCACCCACGAGTTGGATAGGGTGCACAAAGTGAATGTCCCTGACGGTGGAGAGCGCGCCCAACCTAAAAATGTTTTATGCAGGGTGCATTTCTTCCTCATGAAAGAGGAGGTCATGTGTCATGCCTGGAATAGGGGCCCAATTTAATTTGGTGCTACCATTCACCTTCTTCCAGATCTGTCTCACAGAACTCTGTACATGAGACTTCAAATGAAGCCTCTACTGGATAAGGTAAGGGACTGTGGTGGCACATATGTGTGGAACCATCCCTTTTGGCCTCACTATTCGCCTACCCAATGACAGTATCGGTGTGAATGACCACGGGCCATTGCCAGATGTGTTCCGCTTCCTTGACACCGAACCCATTGACCTACCTGACTGGTTAGCACTGGATACTGTTCCCATAACTCGGAAGTAACAGGTCTTCTGCCAGAAATAACTCCAGCTCACAACCTACTGGCCCACATTCTAGAGAGTTATGAATTGACCTAAAATGCCGCAACGAGCCTGCTCCTGTCATGCTACCTTGCTGCTTTCATCGACAATATATGGATGACATCTCAATTCTTCAATAGAGGGCCTTACGGCCTTGCTATACTGTTCTTTTTGGGGAATAAGGCGTACCTCTACTGTTGGCTCAGCAGTAAATTGACACGCAAGATACTACAACAGCTTGCCCATCTGGGTGAAAAGTTTGTGCTAACTTTATGATCTCTTTCAATTTTACATGCTATGCCATTGAGCAGACTCATAGCTGCATACAAATGCAGATACTATCGCAGAGCTTTACCTTCCTTCAGTAAACCTTCAAGGTCTCAAGCTGACCGTATCTGCGATCAGAGGTGCCTTGTCAGATTACACTCAGCAGCTGATACCGTGTTATCGGGAATGACTATCGTCTAGGATCGCTTTACTCCCGTTGCCAATCCAAAAACCTTGGATACCACTATTGCAACCTATTCTGGTTCTCCCTTCACTTTTATAGTTTTATTCACTTTACTACTGATTTAACGTTCAGAACCTTAGTCTTGGGTATTGTTTAACACCTCTGTATATACTTTGTGTTCTTTCATATGAGTATAGGGTATACTGTATGACATGTTGCAGGCTCTGACAACTCCAGAAATGTATTTTCTTTGGTCTGGATTCCAAGAGGACCCCTGGGGGAGACCTCCAAATTTTCCCACTCTGCCTCCAAATATGGAGGCTGGTGCTTGCCCTATTACAATGGTACTGTTCGATTAAACTTCTTGATGGGTAAAGCCCTTTATATCGCGTACACGCGATCGGATTATCCGGTGGACCAGAGTCCCAAATGTCCGGCGGACTTAGAAGTTTTAACTAAAAATTGTCCGCTGTACTCGGTAGTCCGGCGGACAATCCGCCAGTCTGTGTGCTAGTCCGCCGGACTTTTGAAATGAACGGACTTGCCCACAAACGGAGAAAAGTCCGTTCATTTTAAACGTGACTCCAGGTAGCCGGAACTAGCGAAGGAAGTGAATGTCGCCGGCTCCATCGGCGATATTAACACCTCGCTAGCCACGTCACCTGGTATGGATTTAAAGGAGAACCCCCTACGATGAAAAAATGGCGTGGGGGGGGGTCCCCCCAAAGTCCATAGCAGACCCTTATCCGAGCACGCAGCTCGGCCGGTCAGGAAAGGTGGTGGGGACGAGCGAGCTACTGATCTATGGATGCTCCCCTACCAGGATACTCCTCTTGTGAATCCAAAAAGTTATGCAATATGGCTAGGATGTCTTTACCTACTGTTTATATTTCTTTAAATGCAATAAGGGCTCTATATGACTTATCCACCTTTAAAAGTGGTGAGTCTTCTTCCTTATTCTGTACTATTACTTGTTTTATGGCAGCGTGGGGTGTTGCTTCGACATGTTGCTGCTAGAATACTTTTCCTTCCCACGTAGAAAACAACAGTGTTTCTGCCTGTCTTCACCCTTCGGGACAGGTAGAGACCAATTGGCCTGTACAGCCATCCCTGGTTAGGGTACTTAAGTGGTGCTAGACTCTCTATAGTAGCATCTGGGTAAGCCTATAAGGCTTACCTGTAGGTAAAATTTTATATTTCCTAAACCTGTACGGCTTAGGAGATATTCACTTTGCATGCAGCCACTGACAGCGATGTATGCGCTGTGAATGCCTGGCGGGAAGAAGACTCTCGCGCGCATGCGTGGGAGTGACGTCATTATGGCTCCGGCCACTTGCATACTGGAGCCGTGATGTCGGCTCCCTCGGCGAGGATCGGGCTGCTATACGGGGACCTCGTTCTAAGGTAAGTAGTTCATAATGAGCTAGTATGTGGGGTGACAGTGGCGCTAATATGCAGCACTGATGGCGTGGACTGTGTCAGTAGTTTTTATTGTTTTACAATTTTTTTTTTTTTATTTAACTATTTTTTTTACAATCTATATTTGGTGAGAGATCAATGGCTAAACAGACCCCTGACATCTCTCCTTTGAGACAGGGTAAAAGGACTAAAGACACAGATTCCTCCAGTCCCTTTCTGCAGTGAAGATGAATGGACCGGAGACAGAGGCTCCTGTTCATTCATAAACCGGAGCATCGTAAACGTAGTTTATGATGCTCAGTCATGAATGGACAGAGTCAGTGATCACTGACTCTCTGCATTCGGAAAAGGAATGAGCCAGTAAATGACACATTTAACAGCTCCTTCCTCCAATCTCCATCCTGACCGATCCAGGACAGGAGGGGGGACCGGAACAGGACATGGGGTGATCGATGTGGCGGTGAGGGCAGTTACAAGCACCAATCTCCCAGACAGCTCTGGCAGGGAGAGGAGAAGCGGCTATCAGAAAAGCGATACAGGGAGATCGGTGCTTGTAACTGCCCCCACTGCCGCACCGATCATCTGTGAGGCTGAACCCCCCACTACATTGAGGACGCCAGGTGTACTGGGCTCTTGCCAGGTATCGGGTCAAGCATTGGAGCATGTGCAAATGCTCAGTATCGGCTCTGATACCGATACTGCAACACTAGCTCAGAGTGCTAACTTCCATTATGATGGGATGCTTAGTTGTAAAGGCAGATCCTGTCATTCTGTGTAACAGTCACACTAGTGCTAGTAACGGACTGTATTAGAAACTCCTACTAGATACTATAAACCAGTAGACAGAGAGACTTCTCCTTCTCTCTTGGGCCAAGCAATACTCAAGGTACTGGGGAAGAGGAAATAGAAATGGGAAGCAAGAAAAAGGAAGAGCAGAAAAGGAGGAAGTGCATTAACACTGGCAGTCTGCAACTTATTACTGTAGATGGAGTGGCCAAGGGGGCCCTGAGTTTTTAGGACTACTCCTTTCATTGAAGGCTTGTGTCTGAGTTTCTGTTGGTCAACATGGACAGTTGATTTTTGGTACACATTGATTAGTAAGGCCCATTTTTAATACCAGGAATTTACTGTTGCTTTTAGCAATTTAGACTGGAGAGTAGCAAAGGCGAGAACCTAGTCTCTAACCCAGGGGTCAGCAACCCATAGATCACAATCTACCAGTAGATCGTGATCAGGTAACTGGTAGATCTGCTGGGCCCTCTGCCCCCCCCCCCCCCCACTAATCCCAGAGCATCAAGCAATGCAGAGGGTCTACTTGTAAGTTGGAGCTCTAGTAGGGAACGAAAGCCGCATAACCCAATGCCTCCTCTATAGTGCTGGCTCCTGTGCCGACTGCACGCCACCTCTTTTCCTGTCTAGTGGTCTCCAGAGTGGTGCCAGCAGCAGGAAAGAAGAGATCTTAACCCTTACCGTGGGTGCAGGGCTGTGCACCTGCAGCTTTCCTGCGAGTTTCCTGTGCTTCGCCCTAGACTTCTATTATATCTTGTGGGTGTGGTGCACTTCCTAAAAGTGCACCAAAACTCCTGAATGCAGAAGTTTTCGTGCACTTTCAGAATGTGCACTACACCTGCAGGATATAAAAGTCTATGGCAAAGTGCAGCTAGCTGAGGAAAGTCACAGATGCACTGTGCTGCATCTTCGGTGCAAGTAAACAGCAGTACATCAGTGTGAAAGTGGCTTTATAGGGGGCTCAGAACAGTAAGGGTTCATTTGCAGTTTGGGGTGTGGTAAAACACCAGAGTTGAGATGTTTTTACCACTCCCTGGACCGGGTAGATGCTTGCAGTTGTGGGGCACTTGTAGAGTGGCCCCATTTACTTGAATGGGTTGCGATTTGTAAGGTAGCACCCACCAAAAGCAACAGGGTATTTAATTCCTGCTGCGGCATGTGTACACCTTTTGACTGCTGCCTCAGCAACTAACTCAGTTTTACTGCCCTTCAATTTTACATGTGAACAAGCCCTAAGGGTGCCGCTACTGAATGCAAGTAAGGGCTCATTCACAAGTGCAGCAGGCACTGCTGTTCCTCTGAAAAGCGATCCAAGTGTGTTGGACAAGTAGTTAGGAGGCAATATGTTGCCTCCCCACCACCTGATTTAAACTTATGGTTGCTGTGCAATGCATGTGATTGTAACACGGTAGTACGGCATTTAGGGGTTTAAATCGGGTGTGAGAAGGTGACGCTGCCCGGTGATCTTTGACATCTCCTCCCATGTTGTTCAGGTAGATTTCAACCTTATTAAAGTGGATGTAAACCCCCACATATACAGTGGGGATCGAAAGTTTGGGCAACCCAGGTAAAAATGTGTATTAATGTGCATAACGAAGCCAAGGAAAGATGGAAAAATCTCCAAATGGCATCAAATTACAGATTAGACATTCTTATAATATGTCAAAAAAAGTTGGATTTTATTTCCATCATTTACACTTTCAAAATTACAGAAAACAAAAAAAATGGCGTCTGCAAAAGTTTGGGCACCCTGCAGAGTTAATATCTTGTACTGCCCCCTTTGGAAAGTATCACAGCTTGTAAACGCTTTTTGTAGCCAGCCAAGAGTCTTTCAATTCTTGTTTGAGGTATCTTTGCCCATTCTTCCTTACAGAACAAAAGTGTTCCAGTTCTTTGAGATTTCTGGGCTGTCTGTCACGCACTGCTCTTTTTTAAGGTCTATCCATAGATTTTCAATAATGTTTAGGTCAGGAGATTGTGAAGGCCATGGCAAAACCTTCAGTTTACGCCTCTTGATGTAATCCCCCGTGGATTTTGAGGTGTGTTTAGGATCATTATCCATTTGTAGAAGTTACCATCCAAAACTTGCTGAAATTTTATTGAATCCATTTTTCCTTCTTCTCGTGAAATGTTCCCTGTGCCACTGGCTGCAATACAACCCCAAAGCATGATTGATCCACCCCCATTCTTAACAGTTGGACAGAGGTTCTTTTCATTAAATTCTGTGCCCTTTCTTCTCCAAACATACCTTTGCTCATTCTGGCCAAAAAGTTCTATTTTAACCTCATCGGTCTCACAATCCTGCGAGCTGTTCTGTCTGATATTTTTCTTGGTCTTCCAGATCTTGCTTTAACTTCCACTGTTCCTGATGACTGCCATTTCTTAATTACATTCCGAACAGAGGATATTGACATCTGAAAACTATTTGCTATCTTCTTATAGACTTCTCCAGCTTTGTGAGCGTCAACTATTTTCAGTTTCAGTTTTCTAGACCACTGCTTAGAAGAACCAATGGTGCTGATTGTTGGAGCAAGGTCAGATGAGTCTGGCCATTACAACCTTTGAGATTGACATCACCTGGTCTTCCCAGACGATGATTGAGAACAATCCATGACACTGGCAGGTCTCAGCTTTGCAAAGGGGGCAGTGCATGCTATAAATTCTGCAGGGTGCCCAAACTTTTGCAGACGCCATTTTTTTGTTTTCTGTAATTTTTGAAAGTGTAAATGATGGAAATAAAATCTAACTTTTTTGACATATTATAAGAATGTCTAATCTGTAATTTGATGCCATTTGGAGATTTTTCCATCTTTCCTTGGCTTCGTTATGCACATTAATACACATTTTTACCTGGGGTGCCCAAACTTTTGATCCCCACTGTACCTAGTGAAGTGAACAGCCTCAGATGATACTCCGAGATTAAACAAATCTCCCTACATAAGTTTTACATGTATATCTGCTGTCTTCAGCTTTATATGCAAAGTGCATGGGGTTTATTTACTAAAGGCAAATCCACTTTGCACTACAAGTGCACTCGCTGTAGATCTGAGGGGGGCATGCAAGGAAAATAAAAGGCAGAATTTTTACTTGCACATCAACAGCGTTGTCCCTCATTTCGATCTTCCCCTCAGATCTACAACAACTGTAGTGCAAAGTGGATTTGCTATGGTGTTCGAATTTTCACTTCCTCATTCAGCAGTAGTAGGGCAGTGTTGGATTAAAGAGGAAGTAAACCCTCTTTTGCTTCCTGCAATTTAAAAGCATAATGAGCTAGTATGCATCACATACTAGCCCATTATGTGACACTCGCTTGCAAAGGAATCCATCCCCCTGTGCAGGCCACATCCATTTTCACCCCTCTTCCTTTCCGGGGCCACAGACTCTGGCTCTGTGGCATGCGCGAGGGAGCCGTCCGTCACGGCACACGCTGGGAAAGAAAGGGCACGGATGTCCATTTCTTCACAGCACATTGCGCATGTTTAGGAGATATTTCCACTACCTATAGGTAGGCCTACCTATAGTTTTTAAAGTCAGGAAGGGGGTTTACAACCACTTTAAACAGGGAGACAGCTGATTGGAGGAAAGGCACGCACACACACCCCCTCCAGATCGGGGAGAGACTTTCAGAGCTGTGCTTTTAGTAGACCAGCTTTCTGCTAATATATTTATAGCACCCTCCCTGACACGAAATTCAGGCTGGTTTTATCACGTGTCGGAGAACTTTGTCAGCAGTTATCATGCAGATAACAGAAAAACGGAGCAGGAGAAAACCACTGGACTTGGTGCTTTATAGAGCGATAAGAAAGCACTGCAGGTATACGGTATGTGCCCAGCTCAAACTTTAATTAATCAGGTTTACATCCATTTTAACCGCTTGCCGACTGGCCGGCGCACTTGTACTGCGACAACATGGCTCGGCTGCACGAATCGCCATCATGTTACATCGCTAACATATTCAGCCACTAGGGGGTGTGGTCGTGGTCTCCGGCAATCGCTCGGGGCACTCCGGGATCTGTGTGTGTGACAAGTTTCCGGTTCTCTGAGGGGAGAACGGACAGATCGTCTGTTCATACTGAGTATGAACAGACGATCTGTCATCTCCCCTGTACAGTCCCTTCCCCCATTCAGTTAGGACACACACCAGGGAACACATTAACCCCTTGATCGCCCCCTAGTGTTAAACCCTTCACTGCCAGTGACATTTTTACAGTAATCAATGCATTTTCATAGCACTGATCGCTGTATTAAAGGGGTTGTAAAGGAATTTTTTTTTTTCTTTTAGATAACAAACATGTTATACTTGCCTCCACTGTGCAGCTCGTTTTGCACAGAGTGGCTCCCCTGAACCTGGTCTTCTGGGGTCCCTCGGCGGCTGTCTCGGCTCCCCCCCCCCCCCCCCCCCGCAAGTAATTCTCACCTTCATGCGAGCTCCCTCGCATGGTGTGGAGTACTTGCGGGTGCACTCCCGTGATACAGCCATAATGTTGCAGTCCCCGCCATTACTAGTAAAAAAAAAAAAAAAAAATTCATAATAAAAATGCTATAAAACTATCCCCTATAACTTTTGCGCAAACCAATCAATATTATTGCGACTTTTGTTTATAGTGCAAAAAATAAAAACGGCAGAGGTGATCACATGGCACCAAAAGAAAGCTCTATTTGTGGGGAAAAAAATGACGTAAATTTTGTTTGGGTGCAATGTCGCACGACCACAATTGTCAGTTTAAAGCGAATCGCAAACAGTGCTCTGGTCAGAAAGGGGATAAAATCTTCCGGGGCTGAAGAGGTTAAGGTTGGCTACCTCTGCTGTAACCCTTTTGATTGCATATTGAAATTATCCCCCAAACTACCCCATGGTGCTGTCTTTTTTTTTTTTTTTTTTTTTTTTTTTTAAGAGCATCATTACTATTACGTTATTAGTCTGGTCTCTGTTACTGCCAAGTGCTCAGGGTAACGGACCCAATTTTGCCATTCTATAAAGCCCATACTGAGATCAGTACCAAAACGTGACGTTGTTGACTTTATTTGGACAATACTAATTGCCTCCTGACTGTCTTTGGCTTAAATTCAGAGTAAAGATACTTATTCCAGATAAGTGTTATTTGAAGCTTTTACATCAGTATAACAGCCAGACAATTGCTGCTATTAGTGCTAATACAGCAGATTTGGACTCATTTCTTTCCCCTCTTTTCTCTCGCCAGGTATTTTGTGAACCTTCACATTGAATGTAATCAACACTAGAATGTCCTCTCCAAGATTTTTTATCGCAGCTCGGGACTTTTCATCACTTCTCCTGTCTTCTGATGGCACATCTGAGAGAGTAGAGAGAGGGAGCCTGTTAACATTGACCGGAAATCCACCTTCTAATCCCAACAGGAAGGACGGTGCCCTTCATCATTCGGAGACACTATGGCTTAGGGTTCATGAATCCAAAAAGTTGGTCGGTGTAAGCTCAGAGTCAGTACATGAAGTTGAACAGTTGATTTGGAGCATGTTATTGGCAGTTACTGATACAGAAGAGCGTCTGTTATTTTTTCGGGAACGCAGTAGGTTGAGGGAAGTTATGAATCTGAACACTGGAGACTACGTACGCGTTCAGGTTATTTCATCCAGTGGACGCAAGGAGAGGGGTGTTTTGCGGTACAAAGGATCTGTCAATCACAAAGAAGAAATTCTTTTTGGAGTGCAGCTATTGGTAAGATCTGCGTAGATATTCATATTTTGTACATGAATGTGATTCTAAATAATGAGATTACTAACCTTTGAAATCAATCAACACATCATCAGCCATCTGGATTACTGGAAGTTTGTGAAAAGGCTTACAGCTTACTAAGTTAACAACACTAGGGCGCATAACAAATAAGCAAGAGAAACTCACCCAAGCTCTACCGCTATATAGTATAGTTGGTGTTTAGAGTAGTTGGTGCTCTGGCTAATTAAGCTCCCAAAAGATCCATAAAAAGTACAGGCCGGCAACGCGACAGCTTCTCCATAGAAAATATTTATTTGAACATTACAGCAATAACATCATCCAAAAATGCTGACTCGTTTCAGCCTTAGGCCTTCATCAAAAGCAATTTGATACATTTTATAAAACAGGGGTCTCCAAACTTCCTAAACAAAGAGCCATGTTTACTCTTGGGGGGCTGGACTGTAGCCATTGGGAGTAGAAATTTGTCCTGGCTTCAGTGGAGGTTGACCTGTACCAGGGGCAGGATTGGTGCCCCATCGGTGTCAATGGGAGAATTGGTGCCCCATCATTGGTGTCTGTGAGAGAAATAGTGCCCCATCATTGGTGTCAGTTTGAGGAATAGTGCCCCATCATTGGTGTCAACAGGAGTAACCGTGACCCATTGTTGATGTCCGTAGTAGGAATTATACCCTATTGGTGTCAGTGGGAGGAATAGTGTCTTTTATGAGTGAAAGGGAAAAGTGTCCCAAGGGAATGCGCAGTAAGTATTCAGCTGAGGGAACATCGCTTCCGTTACCTAATCTGATGGGTCACATATTCTGAGGGGACACCGGATAAAGGCAAGCAAAGGGCCACAGTTTGGAAACCACTGCTATAGACAGATATGCATTGTTTACAATTCATATCTGAGGTTTACAACCAATTTAAAATATTCCATATTAGCTGGTAGCCTTCACTTCCAAGGCATAGTTAAATAATGCATATGTCTTGGAGTCTTCCTTTCTTCTTGTACTACAATGTGTTCTATTAGATGCACAAGTGAATGAGAAGGATCACCCTTATGTGTTACAGCCTCCCATTCTTACAAACAAGACCTCTGTTCCAAACATTAGCTTTGTAACGCTCATGCTATACCAGTCTTTCTCTAAACCCTACATAATGTTTTTATTTATTTATTTTTTTCCCTCTGACATATGTGACCTCATGTGTAAGTCATTTGTTTGTTCCATGTTCTTTTGTTGTCAATTTACAGGGATCTGCAGAGGGAAAGGGCTTCACTGATGGCTCATTCTGTGGACACAGATTTTTCCACTGTAATGAGAATTGCGGAGTCTTTGTTCCAGGAAGTAGGCTGGAGCGGGATAGGGGAAATCACCATGTTCGGAAACAGAGTGACATGAATGACAAGCCTTCAGGAGAGCACGACGAATTGGTACACAAACCCAGAAGCCACCAGAAGCCACTGACATTTATGCCACGAGGAGTTAAGCACCCAAGCCCACCGAGAGCTGTGGAGAAAAGCCGGGAGGTTCAGAGAGCTGATGAGAAAGACAGAGAAGGACCAAAAGCCAGTGAGAATAAGCATGAGGCTCCAAGAGTTGCTCAGAAAGACAGAGAGATGCCTAAGGGTGGTGAGATGTAATTTTATATATACCGTATTTATTGGCGTATAACACACACCCCAAGTTTAGGAGGGGATTTTAAGGAAAAAAAACTTGCATTTAAATGCCCATCAATGCAGGCTTATCATTGTCCATCTGCAGCCTTGTCCACCATTGCAGCCTTGTCAGTGTCATATGTAGCCTTGTCCACCATTGCAGCCTTGTCAGTGTTTTTTTTTTTTTTTTTTTTTTTTTTTTTTTAAATGGCACCGCCGAGATACAAAGCCAGATGTCCTGTGTATCTCGGCGGCGCGCGGTAGTTCTCTGCAGCTTTCGGCCGTTCTCTGCAGCTTTTGGCTGCCGAGAACGGCCGGAAGCTGCCGAGAAGAGCCGAAGACGGCTGAAAGCCTCCCCGAGGCTCAGAATTGTGGGGGATCGTTGTATAACATGCACCCGCGATTTTTCCCCTGCTTTTAAGGGGAAAAAAGTGCGTGTTATACACCGATAAATACAGTACTGTATATGCGTCTCAAATTTTCTTTTGTGTCTTTTTTCTGATTTAGGAGTTCCAATTAAATTGCAGCAAGATTGTGTGTTTATTTAAAAAAAAAAAAAGTTGCAAAGTGCATCGAGGGAGTGCTGACTGCAGTATCCAAAAGAACCAATCTGAAATCATCTCAGAATTTCTTGAATTTTTTTTTATTTTTTTATTTTTTTTTATTACAATGGCGCAGCTGCTGTGTCTCAGCCAATCGGGAGGAGAGTGCTTGACAGCCAAGGAACTTGTGGCCATCGCTGGAGAAAAATGGGGCTCAGGTAAGTATTAGGGGGTGCCGGGGAGGCTGCTACGCATAGGTTTTCTTTATCTTAATGCATAGAAAGCATTAAGATAAAAAAAAAACCTTCTGCCGTTACAACTCCTTTAACCACTTCCCGACCAGCGCACGCTGATGTACGTCAGCGGAATGGCACGGGCAATCTTAAATGTCGCCCTGCCAGCGGTGCACTTGCTTGCTGGTCGGGACCCCCCGTGAGTCCGGTCGCGGGTCCCGCGGACTCTATCGCCGTGGGCATACCTGCGATCATCTCACGGGGCGGCTGAACTGGGAGATTCCGTTGTAAACAGCATCTCCCCGTTCTGCCTAGCAACAAGTGACGCTGATCTCTGCTCCATGTGATTGGAGCAGAGGTCAGTGTTCCCTAAAAGAAAGCCCAGCCCCCAACAGTTAGTAACACACCCATAGGAACACTTAACCCCTACAATGCCACCCATTTGTATAGCAGTGATTGCTGTATAAATGACTGGTCCCAAAGATGTGTCCGGCCATAAAGTCGCAGTCACAATAAAAATCGCTGATCGCCGCCATTACTAGTAAAAAAAAAATGTATAAAAATGCCATAAAACTATCCCCTATTTTGTAAACGCTATAACTTTTGCGCAAACCAATCAATAATCGCTTATTGCGTTTTTTCAATTTATTTTTACCAAAAATATGTAGAATACGTATCGGCCTAGGGAAACTGAGGGGAAATTATTTTTATATATATATATATATATATATATATATATATATATATATATATATTATATATATAACAAAAAGTAAAAAAAAAAAGAATGTCAATTTTGTTTGGGAGCCATGTCGCATGACCGTGCAATTGTCAGTTAAGCCCCATACACACTATCAGATTATCTGCTGAGTTTTTCCTTCAGATTTACCAAAACCATGTAATATGAGGTCAAACCTTAGGAGTTTCAATGTGTATGCAATCAGGCAGGCCCTTCTACTACATGGTTTTGGTAAATCTGAAGGAAAAACTCAGCAGATAATCTGATAGTGTGTATGGGGCTTTAAAGCAATGCAGTGCTGAATTGCAAAAAGTGGACTGATCTTTGACCAGCAAAATGGTCAGGGGCTGAAGTGGTTAATTACACTTTTGTATCTCTTAGATGTGTTCATATAACAAGAATGTAGGGCTAAAACTGATCGACATAATCGATTATATTCAGTTGTCAACTATTTTCATAATCGATTTGTTGGTCAGCCAACTCTTTGTTTACATATCAAAAAATACAATGCAGCACACATAGCTTAGTACACTGTTCATACATGTCATTACACACAGTGCAGCACACATACATGTCCGCCTGAGAACTTGTGAATGTGTGAGGAGCAATACCTCTACATATGTAGTCCTGGGCAGGAGAAGAAAGTGAGTGATTTTAAAGCCAGAAGTTTTTTATGTTGCTTTAGGGGCACTCTATACTATACTTTGCAGCTTACTATAGCGGTGTTCTGAAGTCAGGAGGAGCCAGAAGCACCAGTGGGGGGACCCCAGAAGATGAGAATTAGGGCTGCTCTGTGCAAACCCATTGCATAGCAGTAAGTATGACAAGTTTGTTTAAAAAAAAAAAATCCAGCGATTACAAGCACTTTAAGGGCTCTGTGAAGGGAAGATCAGCATCCGAACCCAGAGAATGGAGGCTGATAGACTGGAGATAGTTAGGGGTGCACCGAATGGGTTTTTTTGGTGCCGAAACCGATACCGAAAACGAAAAATACACTAGGCTGAAAACCGAAACCTATACCGAAAATGACCGATAACGAAACGTATTTTTGAAAAAATATTTTTATACAGGAGATGGTCAGAGACTGGGGACATGGTACAGGAGATGGTCAGAGACTGCGGACATGATACAAGATCAGGGAAGCCAGCCTGTGTCCCCAGTGCATGGCCATGTTTGGGCTTGAAATAACTGCTTAAATTTGTTGTAAACCCTTACTTTATACTCAGCGAAGTGACTAGCCTTGGGAGATAGACGTAGATTAAGCAAATCCTCCTAAATAAATTTAGCTGTTTATCTGCAGTCATCTTTTCGCTACATGCCTTTAAAGTCCATTATTTACACTGTTTCTCTGAGCTTCCAGGGGTGGGGGATCTAGTGCCAATCGCACCATACACAATTCAGAGAGAACTGAGTGTAATTTGAGACCTGAGTGGAGGGAAGGGACATCCCCCACAAGCACCATCTCATAGTGAAACATGCACAGCTTAGACTCAATCACACACATCTGATGTGTGCTAGAGCTCTACTACCCATCTCCCTAAATCAATGGAGTCCACAAACTGTCATAAATGACTCCTGCAGATAGCAGAGGAGCAAGGCTGCAAACAGAAATCACACATAGTGTTTTAGTTTGGGGCAAGTGCACACTATAGAAAGATATGCTTTGTTCATGTCACATCTTTGCAACCACTTTAAAGTGACATTAAACTAAACGTTCTCTTTCTGTATGTGGATGATGGCATTGTAATTTTTGTTTAAAAAAAAAAAATCTAGATACATTCTCCAAATCGATATACAGTTGTCACATGACTAAGCTCTTTTCCAGCCTGTCTGCAGGCTGTGTCATGCCCCTCCAGGCTGTGTCTGAATAACTGGGAGGCGAAGCCTCCATCAATCAAGATGTAATATCCAACCTCCATTGTGTTTTAGCTGGTTAGTGGGCATGGAGGAGAAGGGAGGAAGTGGGCTGTCACTTACCACTGTGTATAGGCCCACATGTGTTACTATAGTCACATGGGCTGCACAGATGTGATAGGGAGGAAATGCTCAGCATAGAAACTTACTGAAAACTGAGCATGTGCAGAGCTGCCAACACCGCTCTGCAAAATCTCCAACTGCATTGTGTACACAATCAAAAGGGGGAGACAGTACAGCAGGATCAACCAGGTTTTTTGCCTAATACAGAAAAGGAATCCCACAGTGGCTGAACAGCATGTAATATAGCATTAATTGATGGTGTTTAATGACCCTTTTAATACTGCTTGTTTTTGCTTAATACAAAGTAAAGACAGCCTGAAACTCTGCAATGAAACTATTCCATGAGGACTGAAGATACTCAACCCTTTAACATGCTAATTAGCACAGAAATGGTTTGATTACTAGATGAAGAAGATGATCCTGCAGTTCAGACAAAAAATGTCTTCTATCGTCTCAGAAAAATCAAAACATTTCTCCTCCAAAAAAAAAAGCGATAGCAAAACACTCATTTAGGATTGCCAAATTTTGTCAAATCTTGCTGAATGCCAGCCAGAAAAAACAGCTTTGGTAATCTGTTGCCATCTTTTTCCTATGTGTGCTTGCAGCAGTTAAACCAAACAAATAGACAAAAAGTAACAAAAGCAAAGTTGCGCACACTTAAGTTTACTGTCATGTCTGTTTCCTTTTTTTTTAGCCTTTTTTAGCCTTCCTGCAAACTCATGTTTTTGATCCTACCAGATGTGTCCCATTTGTGTCTCCTCCTTTTAATAGGGTGACAATGCTAGCCTGATTATTCAGACATCATGGCTGCATTGTCACTTGCTTGTTGGCTGTGTCTGCATGGACTACAGTTTGAGTCAACACAGATGGGATGGTGTACATCAGGGGTGGCCAACTTTTTGAGGAGCAAGGGCCATTTTATTGACTTGGTAACTGGTCACGGGCCACAATCAGCTTAAAGGGGGGATGGCAGGTCTGTGTCCACTTGCATATGTAGAGCAGACACGGATGTAACCCGCTCTACCCCAAGGGCCCTCCGATCCGCCCATACAGAAGGGGACAGATCCCCTTCTGTTTTTAGGAGATCGGATCGCAGATAGGTGGGTGTAAATGGACATGAGTCTGTTTACATCTGCCGCTCTATAGAGGTGAATGGAGAGTCCATTTGCATCCACCAGAAAAACACACACAGGCGGACCCGATTGGACCGATTGTGGGAAAGGGGCCTAAGGCTGTTTACCTGCATCTCAACTGACCTCAATCTTAACTTCTTCCTCAGGATTCTTGCAGCTGGCTGGCACTGCTGACAGGTACTGGCTGGTACTGGTATTGCTGGCTAGTACTGCTGACTTGTTCTGCTGGTGGGTACTGGTACTGATAACTGGTACTGCTGGCGGGTATATTAACCACTTTCCTACTAGGCACTTCCTGCCCAAGCCATTTTTCAGCTTTTAGCGTTGTTGCACTTTGAATGACAATTGCGCGGTCATGCTACACTGTACCCAAACACATTTTGGTGGTATTCAATCACTGCTTTTTTTTTTTTTTTTTACAAAAAAATAAAAAATAGACCAAAAATTTAGAGAATTTTTTATTTTATTTTTTATTCTGTCAGTAAATTTTTGTAATGAAGTAATTTTTCGCCTTCACTGATGTGCGCTGATGAGGCGGCACTGATAGGCTGAACTGGCGAGCATTGAGGAGGCACTAATATGCCACACTTATGGTCACTGACAGGTGCCACTGATAGGCAGTACAGATGGGCATTGATGGGTGACACTGATGGGCATTGACAGCATTGATGGGCAGCACTGATTGCCAGCACTGACTGGCATCGCTAATGGGAACTGATTGGTGGCACCTGTGGGCAGTAGTGGGCACTGATTGCTGCCACTGGTGGGCATATATGGTGGGCACTGTTTTCTAACACTGTATTTATTGTAATCGGGGCACTGTGGATCAGTGCCCTGATTACTTCCCTAGATGTCCCCCTGTGAGGAGATTCCGCTGATCTGCTCTCCTCTCCTCACACTCTGTCAGTGTGAGGCGAGGAGTGCCGATTACCAGCATCTCCTTGTTTTACATGTGACCGGCTGTGATTGGACACAGCCAATCACATGGTTAAAGAGCGGACACAGCTCTTTACAGAGATCGGGGTCCCGCCGTGTCCTAGCAACATGGCGCGATCGCTGCGAGAGCGTCCGTTTTGGGACACTGTCATATGACATCATTCCAGAGCGAGAGCTACACCCCCCCCCCCCCACGTCTATTGATACTTTGTGTCATCTCAGTGAATGCAGAGCTTTCTGTGATTGGATGAGGTGGAGAGTATGACATCACCACCCCACTTATCCACTTCATGCAATCAGAGAATGCTTTTCATGCAAAGCCATGTGGAGCCAGTGCCAAGTGGGCAATCTCCTGTGTTTACAGTGAAAGCGAAGACTGACAATAGTGGTTCTATCTTCTGCTTCTAGAGTGTGGCAAATGTGTTCAACTCATGAGAGTGGTTGACCAAAACTGCAGCAATTCTTGCACATTTAACAGTTTATATATGGTATGTGCTAGAACTGCACGATTCTGGGGAAAAATAGGAATCACTATTTATTTTTTTGCTTAGAATAAAGATCGTGATTCTCATGGCGTAACATCTTTCACATTATACAAAACAATTGGGCTAGCTTTACTGTTTTTTTTTTTTTTGTTTTTTTTTTTTTTATTCATAAAAAAAAAAAAATTCCCCCAAAAAATTGCATTTGAAAGACCGTTGCGCAAATATAGTGTCATATAAAATATTACAACATCCACCATTTTATTCCCTAGGGTCTTTGCTTGGAAAAAATAAATATATATGTCTGTCGTGTCTATCGTCTATGATCTCTATAGTATGTTTGGGGTTCTAAGTAATTTTCTAGCAAAAAATTATTATTTTAACTTTGAAACCAACAAGTGTCAGAAAAAAGTTTAGAGCCCTTTCACACTGGAGTGGTAGCAGTAAAGTGCTGCTAATTTTAGCAGAACTTTAGGAAAACTGTCACAGATGCGGTTCAGTGACGTGAGCACAGTTACCCACTGGATAACAAAAGTAAATATAGTAACACCATTTAATCAAGAAATAATATACATGCATGAATGGTGTAGACAATAGCATAGCCAATAAAAAAAATGCACATGATAGAAGTAACATTGGTACACGTAGATATTGTACAGTATGCACAGGCATCAAATAATCCAATGTGTTTTGCGAGACGTAGCTCGCTTCTTTAGGGATGGATGCAAGTGTGATTTATCAATCCCAAATTGCTGAATCCCAAAAGGCAGCAGCAACAGATGTATGGCTGAAGAACTGAGGGGGAGAGAGACCGCAACCACCAGGGGACAGATGGAAGGCAGATGTGGCACAAGTGGGAGTGTGTAATCCTAAGGGTCTCAGATTGTCCATTTGTAAATGTCAGCTAATCAAATGATAGAACGGACATTGAGGCCCAAGGTCTGCCTTCCATCTGTCCCCTGGTGGTGGTTGCGGTCGGTCTCTAGAAATGGTTAAAAGCGTCCATGTAATTCTGCTGCCAAAGTTCTTTGCAGGTGCTTCAGCAGCGCTGCCCATGCATTCCAATGTATACACCGCTCGCCACCCGCCCAAAAATGCTGCTTGCAGGACTTTCTCTAATGTCCTGCAAGCCCACCGCCTCGGTGTGAAAGCACTCGGGCTCTCACACTGAGACTGCAGATCAGGCATTTTTCAGGCGCTTCACTAGGCACTATTTTTAGCGCTAAAGCACCTAAACGCCCCCGTGTGACAAGGGTCTAAGTCTTTAAGTGGTTAAATGTGGTTAAATTTCCTTCATTTACAGATCAAAGTTCATTCCTTTGATCTAAAGAACAAAAAGTTACAATGTTTATAGTTGGCTCAGTTTATAGTTGGCTCAGCTGCTGAGGAATGTTGTGAAGCTTGGCAGACTGCTTGGCTTTTTTTTTATTTATTTTTTTCGAAAGCTGTCCGCTTGAGCAGAGACTTGGGAAAATTATTTAAGATCACGAGGGGGGAAGAATCATGATCTCAATTTTTGACGATTAATGGTGCAACTCTAGTCTGTGCCTATACATGGCATGTACAATGTATTGTAACCTTGTATTGATGCACAGACAGGCCTACAAAAGACCCATTTAAAAATAGTGCCCTGGGACGGCTGCTCTTGTTCCTTGCTCATCAGCCCTCTGTTAACATAAATATTCTCTAGCTGGCTGAGTACTACCGAGACCAAGGATAACATCATCCCTCATATACTTGCATACTTAAAAATCCTTGTGACAATGTGGTAATCAGCCATTGATTCACATAGCATGAATTATGCCCTGATTAGCATCATCTTCTCTGTATCCTGATTGTAATCTGAATTTTAAAATGCATTCATTATCCACCTTTTTTGTGTTGAATAGTTACAAGAGCCAAAAACTGTACTTGAAATAGAGAAATGCATTAAAGCTTTAGTATATACTGTCGTAACACTGACATTATAGGAGCTAATATAAGGGGCAAGGTAATGCTATTTTGTTAGAAGGGCTGAACCATTTATCATCCAAGACAAATATTCAAATGAACTGACAGATGGAGTGAACTCAATACCAAATCTTTCCGCCACACTGTTTTAAGGATATCCTGGCCACAGGATATGCTTTGCCACATATAACCAGGGATTTACATAGTGGGGTTTATTTTATTTAAAGCACAAGTTCAGCTTTATTCTTGGAAAGAATGTGGTGTCACAAGAACAGGAAACAAGCTGATTTATTTTATTTTTTCCCCAGGGGGGATCACCGACTGTAATAAAAACTTGGCAGTTTGATAAAACAAAGAATTGTTTAATGCAAAAGTTTAATGTATTCACTGTGAAAAGAATTTGAGTTATTATTGCAATGGTTACCATAAGAACCCTGTCACCAAACCATTCATTTCAACACAAATCTTCCCAGAAGAATATAGATGTATTTTGTGCATGGTATTTACCTTTTTTCCAAAACCCTAATGCTGCGTACACACGGCCGTAATTTCCGATTGAAACAGTCCGATGGGGAGCTTTTCATCGGATTATCCGACCATGTGTATGCCGATCGGTATTTTTCTTTCGCCATTTCCGACAGTCTTTAGATTGAGAGCCTGTTCTTAATTTTTCCGACGGAAAACCTTTCTATCGGATTTTTCGATCGTGTGTATGCAATTCCGACACTCAAAATTCCGACGCATGCTCGGAAAAAATTTGACACATGCACGGAAGCATTAAACTTCCCTTTTTAGTGCCGTTGAACGTGTTGTATGTCGCGGTCTTATTGACCGTCGGAATTTGGTGTGACCTTGTGTATGCAAGACAGTTTGAGCGAAATTATGTCGGAATTCCAACGGGAAAACCATCTGAGCTTTTTCCGATGAGGATTCCGATCGCGTGTCTGCTGCATAAGACTACTAGAGCTCATGTCAGCAGCTACAGCAGATTCAGAGCTGTCACTCAATTGATGCACTATAGCAGCCATTCTCAACCAGGGTTTCATGGAACCTTAGGGCTCCTCCAGAGGTGGCAAGGGTTTCTATGAGCTGTAGCTAACACTGATGGTGCCTGCCACATCTACCCTAACGCAGCTGGTCAGACACTATAGCTTGCTACTGTTTCTTCACCTATAGCAGCCCTCTTTCCCATAAGGCAAGCAGTCCTACTGGTACGCCCTTGCCCCCAGGGCATACAAAATTCTATAGTGCCTGGCCACCACACCAGGGCACATGTGAACTGAGAAAAGCAAACAGATAATTGCCGTTAGCAGACAGCAGGGTTCTATGACATTCCGGCTAAAAGGCAGGCTAAGTTCAGGGAATAGTCCGAAATCCGGTCCAAGATCATACACAGGGAAATCCAATCTAGTAGGGCAGATCTTGATCAGGAACAACACACGTATCACTCTCTATCACAAGCACCCAAATGAGGTTTTAGCTGGCTTATAACAGGCTTGGTTTCCACCCAGAGACTGACCACATCAATAGGCCTGCAGGTGGACAGACAAGGAGAGTGCCATAGATGCACTAGATGCTCCTGACCGTGCCTGCATAGTTCCGGGTCCAACACCGCTTGGCAGTGCCAGAGGCATGACTATAAGGGGGGCATTCTGACCACCACTGTTCTTTCAACTGACCACCACCATTGTAAGGGGCATTTTGCCAATGACCACTACTGGGCTAATCTTAGATGGTGTTCTCCGAGACCTCAAAATGATTGTTCATTTGGTATAAAAAGGTTGAGAGACTGCTCTATAGTATTCCCCTTTGGCTTCTCCTCCAGATGATACATAAGCTTATGCAGGGAGGTGAGGGGCGGAGCAGTTGAACCAGCACAGATGGTAATTAGACACCCCCAGAAGACGAGGGCGCTTTGATGTGCAAGGAGGGGGGCTCTGTTATAGAATCAACTTATCCTGCAGTAGTCAAATTTGCTAGCATGTTCAGAGGCACAATGCAAGTGAAAACAATTATTTATGGAAAAGAAAAATACTGCATTTTAAACTTTTTTACCTGTGCTTTTTTTTACTTGTAAGCTTTAAATCGAAACTTCAGTCATATTTTTTTTTTTCAACTTTCCATGTGTTAAATCCTCTGCCCTTGTTGTTTTAACTTTGGATAGTAAAACATTTTTCTGCCAGTAAATGTCTTATACAGCCCACTTCCTGTTTTTGTGTCGGTAAAAATGCCTAGGCTTATGACATAATGCACAGGTCTTTGCCAGGAAGGGAGGGGGGATGAGTCATGGGGGGGGGGGGGGCAATGAGAGCTGGAGGTGTGCCTCTGTGTGTCTGTAAATCAAGGAAGTAAATAGGCAGCAGCTTCAGTTGCCCACAGTTAAAATGATTGCAGCCAGACTCAGTGGAGGGAGATTTCTGCAGCATGTTTGGCAAGTACAGAATCACAGTATATATAAAATATGCAAAGTGGTTTGAGTGAAGCTTCAGAATGGAAAAGGTGTTTTTATTACAAATTATGTGATTAGACTGAAGTTCCTCTTTAAGTTTAAACAAATTTTTGACATCCCTTTTTACAAGCTTGCTCTCTGATATTGTTTTTGTATTGCATAAAATAATGTATTAAATAATTAAGTTTTGTGGATTAGCCACCAAAATTAGCAAAAGTCCAACATATAACGACTCTGCTTTCCTTCCGCTTTTCGTAATCCACTCCCAATGTCACATTTGGCACTTTTCAGGGGGGAGCAGATACCTGTCTAATACAGGTATTTTGCTCCCACTTTCGGGCATAGATACCTGTACCACCCGGCATTGTGTACACACACACACACACACACACACACACACACACACACTTTCTTGACATCAAACCTGGGTTTGAAATATTCCTCTTAGAGTTCCATTCCAAGCAGGGACAATATGGATGGGATGGCGGATGGACTCCATGTGACAGGGTCTTTCTTTTAAAAATGGATTTGGATGATTTTATGCATGTGCAATTCAACAAAATTTTACATATTTCCTTTTTAAACCATGATGGAGACTACATTCATATCCAAAACGCGTTGGGTATAGGATCTCTGTGTCATCAATTTTCACAATTTTGATGCCTCCATATCCAATATTTTGTTATATGGTTACTTGATAAAATTCTTACTTTTTCTATATTGTGTGTTGGTAGTGCCTTCAAAAATCTCACCTCCAGGGGTTCCTCTCTATTCCATTTCTCTTGGGATGTGGCACACTTTGTAAATCTTTTATATCAGAAAACCAATCCTCTGAAAAAACATTTGACAGGGTACCTGTGGACTACTGTACATAAAGTATTTTCGACTATAATTATATTCTCAACCTTCCGTTCAACTGTACACATCCAGCGCTGGTGCAAGTTTTTTTGACAACGTAGGCAAAACCCCCTGGGCATTACCCCTGACTCCACCTCCTTTGCCCTGCCCATGTATGGATATGATGGAGGTTGCAGGGGTGGAGATTTTTGTGGCACCTCTTCACCTATTTCTTCGGCCGTGGTCCGCACCTGCGCCTCTGGACCCGGTCTGAATGGTGGTGGCACCAGCTCGCTTCCTCATGCCAGCCGTGGTCCGTAGGTATACGGGCAGGCTAGGGCAATATACAGGCAGGTGGCCTCACCTATGTCGGTATTGCAGAAGGCTTGCTAGGGGTGCACGGGGAAGCAGCTGCAGGCATCAGCCAGGTGAACCGAGGACCAGAGCAGGAAGAGAAGGGCCAGGAGTAGACCGGGTCTGACCGCATTCTGTAGTTCTCGGGGAGAGCAGAACAGTGTACCAGGAGCTGTGTAGGACTCAAATGGTGCTGGGGGGGTCAGACTCTTCCTCCTTGGTGCTCCACCAGGACCCTCCATACTGGGGAATACTGCAGCCGCTTGTCATCCCAGGAGGAGGGGGAGGTGAAGATATCCGTGCAACTTCCCTTATTTTTGGAGAGACGCAGAGAGAGGGGGCCACACAGGACTATCCATGAAGAGACAGTTTGCTTTCCTTCTCAGGCTGTCCCGCACAGCCAGCCAATGAAGAAGCACCTCCGACGCCCCCTACTGGTGTGTGCTCTAGGCCAGTGCCTACCTTGCTTATTGGTAGCACCGGCCCTGTACACATCTTATGTATTATCAGACGTTTTTAGAATTACTAGCATCATTTGTCGGGCTGCCTGCTTTCTCCTTTTTTCTTTTTTTTCTTTAATGATGGAGCCCTTGGCGACAGCACGCAGACCTAACCCATTTGTCTCGGAAATTGATATTGCTCACCGCTCTCACAAGATTGCATTGTTTGCCAATGATGTAATTCTTTTGTTAACTAAGCCTGCAACTTTCTTGCATGTAGAGCAGAAGGTGATTAATTTGTTTTATAAAGTGTCTTATAACGTGAACACTACGTAATCTCCAGTCTTACCTGTTGGTGTGGACAGTTCTACATCAACAAGTACATTCCATATTTGGGCATTAATTTAACCTTTGCCTTTTGCTAAGATTTACAGTATCTCACAAAAATGAGTACACCCCTTACATTTTTGTAAATATTTTATTATAACTTTTCATGTGACAACACTGAAGAAATTACACTTTACTACAATGTAAAGTAGTGAGTGTACAGCTTGTATAACAGTGTCAATTTGCTGCCCCCGCAAAATAACTCAACACACAGCTATTAATGTGTAAACCGCTGGCAACAAAAGTGAGTATACCCCTAAGTGAAAATGTCCAAATTGGGCCCAAAGTTTCAATATTTTGTGTGGCCACCATTATTTGACAGCACTGTCTTAATGCTCTTGGGCATGGAGTTCACCAGAGCTTCACAGGTTGCCACCGGAGTCCTCTTCCACTCCTCCGTGATGACATCACAGAGCTGGTGGATGTTGGAGACTTTGTGCTCCTCCACCTTCCGTTTGAGGATGCCCCTCTGATGCTCAATAGAGTTTAGGTCTGGAGACATGCTTGGCCAGTTCATGACTTTACCCTCAGCTTCTTTAGCAAGGCAGTGGTTGTCTTGGAGGTGTGTTTAGGGTCGTGATCATGAATACTGCCCTGCGGCCCAGCCTCTGAACGGAGGGGATCATGCTCTGCTTCAGTATGTCACAGTGCATGTTGGCATTCATGGTTCCCTCAATGAACTGTAGCTCCCCAGTGCCGGCAGCACTCATGCAGCCCCAGACCATGACACTCCCACCACCATGCTTAACTGTAGGCAAAACACACTTGTCTTTGTACTCCTCGCCTGGTTGCTGTCACACACCCTTGACACCATCTGAACCAAATAAGTTTATCATGGTCTCACCAGACCACAGGACATGGTTCCAATAATCCATGTCCTTAGTCTGCTTATCTTCAGCAAATTGTTTGCAGGCTTTCTTGTGCATCATCTTTTAGAAGAGGCTTCCTTCTGGGATGACAGCCATGCAGACCAATTTGATGCAGTGGGCAATGTATGGTCTGAGCACTGACAGGCTGCCCCCCCCCCCCCCCCCTCAACCTCTGCAGCAAAGGATCCCATATAACATACTGTCAAAACACAAATCTCTAGGCAGCATAGGTCTTCTGCTTTACTGGATTATTATAAGGTATGCTTACTGGGTCAATTGAAGGCATGGTTGAACCTAAACCTGGCAAACTTTGCATCCATAGAGTGAGTGATATATGGAATTGAGATCTTAAATCCTTACTATAATCAAAAGCAACAGCTCAACAAGTGCATACCCCTTCATACAAGCGTCTTTACTGGCTTGAGAATCTATATTACAATTAAACTCTTCAAATGTATTGAAAGTGTTGCTTGATATCCTTTTAAGAGTAAATGAGCATTCCTTTCCATCTATAACAGTTTGCCAGCCAGGCACTGCAGTTGTACTGCGGCAACATGGCTTGGCTGAGCGAATCGCCATTTTTGTTACGTTGCTTCCTTTTTTGGCCACTAGGGGTGCGCCCCCAGGGAGCCGATGCAAGTACCAGCTGGTTGCAATTACCGCCGGGCTCCCACGATAACTCGGACACACTGAGAACCGGGATCTGTGTGTGTGTAAACACAGTTTCCGGTTCTCTGAGGGGAGAAGAGACAAGATCGTCTGTTCATACAGAGTATAAATTAGAAAGACAAAGAGACCCATGAGGGATCCTAATCACTTCTACCACACCCCACAAAGAAGTCTGTAAAAACTGATGAGGGTTGCCCCAGGGATTTTATGGGCAGAAAAAATTATAGGATCTGAAAACAGGATAATTTTGTATATAGTATAAAAAAGATATATAGAAAAAAAGTTTATTGAAACATTAAGTATCATATAGAAAACATTATAACATACACGTCTAAAATAATAGACCATACAATAAGACACAAAATATAGCGGCTGCCAAAAAATGTTGGAATACACAAATATGTCCGACATAAAGTCAGATATGAGTAATAGTCACAACAAATCCCGACATGTTTCGGAGAATACACCCACAAGATTACAATGGTGGCATATCCAAGTCCTTCCTCAGGGGTTATAAAGGTAGCCTTTTGATGTTGTTCTATTAAAAAATATAGATCTATGTAAGTACAAAGAAATATATACATATGAATAAACATTGACAAATATTTACATTGTAAATGTAATGTTTTCTATATGTATTTAATGTTTCAATTTAACTTTTTTTCTATCTTTTTTTTTTTTTTTTTTTATTTTTTTTTTTTTTTTATACTATATACAAATTATCCTGTTTTCGGATCCTATAATTTTTTTTCCCTCATCAGTTTTTACGTTCATAAAGAGTATGAACAGCGATCTGTCATCTTCTTCTCTGCACAGTCCTCTTCCCCCCTTCAGTTAGAACACACACTAGGGAACACAACCCCTTGATCGCCCCCTAGTGTTAACGCCTTCCCTGCAAGTGACAATTTTACAGTAATCAATGCACTTCCTTCTTTTTTTTTTTTATAGCTCAAAAAATAAAAAAGTGCATCGATTGCTGTAAAATTGTCACTGGTAGGGAAGGTGTTAACACTAGGGGGCTCAAATAAAAACCGCAGAGGTGATCAAATACCACCAAAAAGCTCTATTTAAGGGAAAAAAAATACATCAATTTTGTTTGGATGCAACGTCGCACGATCATGCAATTGTCAAAGCGATGCAGTGCCGAATCGCAAAAAGTGCTCTGATCAGGGAGGGAGTAAAATCTTCCTGGGGCTCAAGCGGTTAAACATCTCCATGAGGCTCCATTTAAACCTGGGCATATTGATTTACTGACATGGGTTTTTTTTTTGGGGGGGTTTTTTTTTTAACCACTTAAGCGACGTGGCTCCCATACAAAACTGACGTCCTTTTTTTTTTTTCAACAAATAGAGCGTTCTTTTGGTGGTATTTGATCACTTCTACGATTTTTATTTTTTGCGCTATAAACAAAAATATAGCGACAATTTTGAAAAAAAAATTTTTTTTTTGCTATAATAAATTTCCCCCAAAAAAATATAAAATTTTTTTTTTTTTCCCTCCAGTTTAGGCCGATATGTTTTCTTCTACATATTTTTGGTAAAAAAAATCGCAATAAGCATTTGGTTTTTGCGCAAAAGTTATACTATACTAATATATAGTAGTTATATATAGTTCTACTAAATAATCTAAAACTGGATAGTTTTTTATGGCATTTTTATCAATTTTTTTTTTTTATTTTTATCGTGAGAGCGACATGGCGGACAGATCGGACACTTTTGGCTCTATTTTGGGACCATTCACATTTATACAGCGATCAGTGCGATTAAAATTGCATTAATTACTGTGTAAATGTGACTGGCAGTGAAGGGGTTAACCACTAGGGGGCATTGTAGATGTTGTGTGTCGTAAGAAGTGATTCTAAGAGGGGGAGGGGGCGCAATGTGTGACTCGACACAGATCACCGCTCCTGATTACAGGGAGCTGTGATCAGTGTCACTAGGCAGAACGGGGAAATGCTTGTTTACATGAGCATTTCTCCGTGAGACAATCACGGGTATCCCCGCGGACATAAATTCTGCGGAACCCGCAATCACACTTGTGGAGCTCGCGGCGCACACCCGCAAGCCTCCATTTAAAGGGCAACGTACGGGTATGTTAATCTGCCTGTACATGCCCTTCTGCCGATTGTATATCGGTGTGAGCCAGTCGGCAAGTGGTTAAGCTTCTTTGTAGCTTTTTTTTAATTTTTTTTTAAAGCGTTTTAGAAGTGTTCTAAATGCGTTTTTACAGCTTCAGGCATTTTTGTTAAGCCAATAGAAAGCATTAAGGGGTGGAGAGCTGCTATTTGAGCGTTTTACAAGACTTTTTCTGCTCGTCGGGCGTTTTTCTATTGAAGTCTATGGAGCCAAAAATGCTTTTAACGGCTTCCTGACCAACTGCTGCAGTTATACTGCAGTAGGTTGGCTCCCCTGTGTGAGGCGACATAGCTACACATTGGCTCGTAGGGTTGGGATAGCAGGCGCGCATGCAAGCTGCACAAATGTGTGGTTACAAATGTTTGGAGTACAGTAAGGCCCCTTTCACACTGCCTTGAAAATCACACGATTTTGCAGGCGCGATTTTGACCCAATTTTGACGTAATTTCAGGGAATGCCTTGTAAACTTGAGGTCTATGGACCTCAACTCTCATCATTCGGTCCAAAGTTGGGACTACTTTGAAGTCGGTGCAACTTGAAGTTGCACAGATATGAATGGCACTCAGTGGAAATCATGGGGTACGATTGTCATGCGACTTTGCAGTCCCAAGTCACACAAGTGTTAAAGGGGCCTAAGCGGTGTGATACTGTGTAACACCTTACCTTTTATTAACTGTGGACTTCTAGTGCATGTTATGTTTTATGTTTCGTACATAATTTTTGTTCTAAAATTTTAATTCATGATCTACATTGTCTATATGTGGGCTTTGGGAAAATTGTTCAGATCTTTTATTATTTTATTACAGGTGCTTTGATAGAGATGGGAAGGCTTGAGAAACAATTTTTGGGGGGGAGAGAGTGTGGAATATGTTTTTACAATGATAAATAATATATCATGACATGGTATTCAAACTATAGAATATGAAGACCCTAATGAAAGACTTGAGACTTTATGTAAAGTCATATTATTGCAAGTTCTCTCAGCTGAAGACAAGCAAATCCTGGCATACGGTTCAAGCAATACTGTACTTCTCAATGAAATTCTCAAACAAGAGACATATGCATTTCTGCCACTAGGGGGCACTTCAGGTAAAGGCTCCAGTTTAGTTTTCTTGTGGGCTCCATCTTGTACCTCCTACAGTTGGGTTATTGGTGGGATACAGTAGATAGTTTGTCCTCTCCGGTCTTAATTGACAGGTAACGGGGGAATTTGACAAATTTAGTGTACATTTTTTAACCTTTGAATAATTCCTATTAACCACTTCAGCCCCGGACCATTTTGCTGGCCAAAGACCAGACCACTTTTTGCGATTCGGCACTGCGTCGCTTTAACTGATAATTACGCGGTCATGCGATGTGGCTCCCAAACAATCTTGACGTCCTTCTTTTTTTTTTTTTCCCCCACAAATAGATCTTTCTTTTGGTGGTATTTGATCAGCCCTACGATTTTTATTTTTTGCGCTATATATAAAAATAGAGCGACAATTTTGAAAAAAACGCATTATTTTTTACTTCTAATAAATATCCCCCCAAAAATATATAAAAAAAAAAATTTATCCCCAGTTTAGGCCGCTCCATATTCTACATATTTTTGGTAAAAAAATCGCAATAAGGGCGATTGGTTTGCGCAAAAGTTATAGCGTTTACAAAATGGGTTAGTGGATAGTTTTATGGCATTTTTATTAATACATTTTTTTTTTTTTTATTGTGACTGCGACATTATGGCGGACACCTCGGACATTTTTGACACATTTTTGGGACCATTGTCGTTTATACAGCAATCACTGCTATATAAATGCAGTGATTTCTGTGTAAATGACACTGGCAGTGAAGGGGTTAACCAATGGGTGGCAGTGTAGGGGTTAAGTGTTCCTAGGGGTGTGTTACTAACTTTTGGGGGCTGGGCTTTCATTTAGTGAACACTGAGCTCTGCTCCAATCACATGGAGCAGAGATCAGCGTCACTAGTTGCTAGGCAGAACGGGGAGATACTGTTTACAACGGCATCTCTCCGTTCAGTCGCCCCGTGAGACGATCGCGGTTATGCCTGCGGCGATCAAGTCCGCAGGATCCGCGACCGGACTCACGGGGGTTCCAACCAGCACGCGAGCACAGCGGCGATGGCAGGGCGGCAATAAAGATTGGACGTACCTGTACACCAATATCCCTGCCCGTGCCATTCTGCTGACGTACATCGCCGTGCGCTGGTTGGGAACTGGTTAAAGGTCTCCACCATCACAGCATAATAGTCTGGTCAATACATTTTTTTGTTTTTGTTTTTGTTTTTGTTTTTTGTTTTTTTTGTTTTTTTGTTTTTTCCCTTTTCTTCCGCTCAGTAAAATGGTGAGACCAACCAACATTTTCCAAATGCTACAAGGATGACAAAACGCATCCTAGCATGTCAGAGGTGCCCCAGTGACATACAAAATAATTTATAGGATGAAAGGATGAAGACCATAATAAAAGTGCAAGTGGCTATTCCCTTCAGATTTCTCATTCCAGAAATACTCTTTCAGCTGATTCTGAGTCATCACAAAGTTTTTCTTCACCAGCAGCATCTTCGGATAAAGAAGTGTTACAAACCACAGCCTCCCAAGAATACCCAATACCTTAATTTTATAGAAACAATGACACCTAAAAATCAGGAGAACATTCATATAGGTGAAGTGTTCTTAACATATACAGCCCTTGTTATTTCATTTGTAATAAAAAATGAAATTTTAAAACGCAAGTTTAGTATATTTACTGAATAAGCTGTACTTTTATTTTTAATTATAATACTTATTTATACAGTGCATTCACCTTCCCAGTGTGAAGTGTAACAAAATGATTTCCAATTTGTAAAACTACTCCATATTATTATTTTTTTATTTATTTATTTTTTTACAATTTTTCTTTAAAAAAAAAATATATTTTTTGGGGGAAAAATTAGATTTTTTTTTTTTTTTTTTTTTCCCACAGCTTCAACATTTCTGTAAATTTTAAATTTTCTAAGCACCGACAATTTTATGCAGTTCTTTACATAGTATAGTATACATAGTACAGTATATTGTACATTCATACCAGTCCCTGCCCTCAAGGAGCTTACAATCTAAGGCTCCTAGCTCACATTCATACATACACATACATAGGTCAATTTGGACAGGATATGATCTGGAGTATTTTCTATGCAATTCAAAAAGTAAATTGGATGCATGTTTTACCTTTTTATAAAGATGTATGTACCCAAGCAATATAAAAAATTATTGGAAAATAAATTCCCTTTAAACAGCGTGGCCTGCCATTCATAGCTGCAGCAGATTGCAGCCTAATTTTGTTTTGATCCTGTGGGCTTCATTTCACTTCTGTTCATTGTATATAGGCATTTGTTATACATTGTCTGATGTTTGTGTTTTTTTTTTTTTTTTTCTTTATTTCAGCAATGCCACCGGATGAAGAAAGAAAAAGGAAGCGATCTGCTCCAGAGGAGAACACATTACAAGGTAATGTCATTTAGTAAAGACAATATGGCTCTAATTTTAGCCTCACATACAGTAAATACAATGGCTGAGGTCACAAAGGCCTAACGTGAGCTTTGGGTCACAACTATATGCAGCACATGCATGAAATCTGCTGATTAGGCCTTCCTCCTCCGTTTTTCTTTCCTAAAAATGTAATTAACATTAGTATATATAATAAGGGCAGAGTAGTAGTAGTAGGTGGGAGTTCCATAAAGTCTGGGAATCATTGAAAGTCCAAGGCAAATAGAGAGAGATGTATTTTAGAGCTGCACGATTCTGGCCAAAATGAGAATCGCGATTATTTTTGCTTAAAATAAAGATCACGAATCTTTCACATTATACAAAAAAAATTGGGCTAACTTTACTGGTTTAGTGTTTTTTTTATTTTTTATTTTTTTTGTATTTTCATTAACCACTTGCAGACCGGACCAATTTGCTGGTCAAAGACCAGACCCCTTTTTGCGATTCGGCACTGCGTCGCTTTAACTGACAATTGCGCGGTCGTGCGACATGGCTCCCAAACAAAATTGACGTCCTTCTTTTTTTCCCACAAATGGAGCTTTCTTTTGGTGGTATTTGATCACCCCTGCGGTTTTTATTTTTTGCGCTATAACCAAAAATAGAGTGACAATTTTGAAAAAAACGCATTATTTTTTACTTTTTGTTATAATAAATATCCCCCAAAAATATATAAAAAAACATTTTTTTCCCTCAGTTTAGGCCGATACGTATTCTTCTACATATTTTTGGTAAAAAAAATCGCAATAAGCGATTATTGATTAGTTTGCGCAAAAGTTATAGCGTTTACAAAATAGGGACAGTTTTATAGCATTTTTATTAATAATTTTTTATTATTTTTTTTTTTTACTAGTAATGGCGGCGATCAGCGATTTTTTATTTATTTATTTTTATTTTTTTATTGTGACTGCGACATTGTGGGGGACCCATCGGACATTTTTGGGACCATTGTCATTTATACAGTAATCACTGCTATATAAATGCAGTGATTCCTGTGTAAATGACACTGGCAGTGAAAGGGTTAACCAGTGGGTGGCAGTGTAGGGGTTAAGTGTTCCTAGGGGTGTGTTTCTAACTGTGGGGGGGTTGGGCTTTCATTTAGTGAACACTGATCTCTGCTCCAATCACATGGAGCAGAGATCAGCGTCACTAGTTGCTAGGCAGAATGGAGAAATGTTGTTTACACAGCATTTCCTCCATTCGGCCGCTCCGTGAGACGATTGCGGGGATGCCCGCGGCGATCGGGTCCCGTGAACGGACTCACGGGGGTCCCGACCAGCGCGGGAGTGCGTCGCCGGCGGCACGCTCCCCATGGCAGGGCGGCATTGAATATTGGACGTACCTGTACGCCAATATGCCTGCCTGTGCCATTCTGTCGACGTACATCGTCGTGCGCTGGTCGGGAAGTGGTTAAAGTGTAATTTTTTCCAAAAAAATTGCATTTGAAAGACTGCTGTGCAAATACAGTGTGACATAATATTGCAACAGCCAACATTTTATTTTCTAGGGTCTGTACTAAATTCTATAAAAAAATATATATAATATGTGTATGTTTGGGGGTTCTAAGTAATTTTCCAGCAAAAAAAAAAAAATTTATTTCAACTTGGAAACCAACAAATGTGTTTTTAAATGGTTAAACTTTCCTCATTTACACACCAAAGTGTATTACTTTGATGTAAAGGACAAATGGTTACAATGTTTATACTTCCACTGCTAAAGAATGTTGTGTTACTTGGCAGACTTTTTTTTTTTCTCCCCTTCTTTTGACAGCTGCCAGCTTCTGCAGAGCAGAGAGAATTCTCTGCATAGAAAGAATCGGGAAATACTTTGTCAAGGGGGAAAAAATTGTGATAAAGACTAATCGTGCAGCTCTAATATATATGATAGATGTCAAGTTGAGCAACTCCAATTTTATTCTGTAAATCTCCTTTATAACAAAGGAGAATGGACAAATTGAACATTTTTATATGTGCCTATAAATCTGCTGGCAGGATTGGTAGATTTATTCTGCTCATACATATAACTGCCATTATATGCGGATTAATGCCCTTTACGGTCCTTGCTCGTGATACTGATATATGAATGCCAGACCTTGCAGTAAGTTCCTGCACAAAAAAAGTGAGTATGGGCCATAAAGTGCACATTTATACTCGCTAAAAAAAAGGATCTCCGAGAATGCTATATTTGAGATAATATGCATACTCGTGGTAAAAAATAAAAAATAAATACTGAATAGTAACAAAGATTTTTGCTTAATGCTCTAAGCACAGTGATAGTTTACTGATTTGTAAATCAATGGACTGCATTCAGAACAGTATAATAAAAAAGCTTGGAGAAAAGCCCAAAAATTTGGTGGTTTTGGCACCAGTGTGCAAGAGTATCTGCCAATGAATGAATGTATAAATAGAAAAGTATCGTTGTACTTCGTTTAAAAGTGGGAATTAAGATGTATACAATGTATATAAACACTGTGTCCAAAGGTCTGTTTTTTGACAGCAGCAGCAACGACAGCTGTTTTATTTGCACAGCAATTCTCAGCTGTCATTTGGATGAATGGAAATTGCTGGCAAATGCGGGGGTTGGGGGAGCTGCAGCGGGGCTGAAGGACAGGTCCAGGTATACACAAGCAGCAGCATGTCCAGTGTCCACAACTGGTTAATAACACTTGCAAAAGCTGAAAACCTGAGCAATCGCTTCACTTTATTAAAACTGGATTATTAGCTTGCTAAGTAGAACAAAGAAGGATGTATGTGAATAATATGCCTTTCAGAAAAAACACACACTCTGGGAGTAAGTACCAAAATCATACAGGATACACTAAACTAAACTGTATGTGTGCAGACAGGCCTATTTAACCACTTAAGCCCCGGACCAATTTGCAGCTAAAGGACGGGGCCCCTTTTTGCGATTTGGCACTGCGTCGCTTTAACTGACAATTGCGCGGTCGTGCAATGTGGCTCCCAAACAAAATTGGCGTCCTTTTTTTTTTTTTTTTTTTTTTTTCCCACAAATGTAGCTTTCTTTTGGTGGTATTTGATCACCTCTGCAGTTTTTATTTTTTGCGCTATAAAAAAACATACAGCGACAATTTTAGAAAAAAAATGCAATATTTTTTACTTTTTGCTATAATAAATATCCCCCAAAAAATATGTAAAAAAACTTTTTTTTTTTTTCCTCAGTTTAGGCCAATACGTATTCTTCTACATATTTTTGGTAAAAAAAAACGCAATTAGCGATTATTGATTGGTTTGCGCAAAAGTTATAGCGTTTACAAAATAGGGGATAGTTTTATAGCATTTTTATTTAATATATATATATATATATATATATATATATATATATATATATATATATATATATATATATATATATATATATATATATATATATATATATATATATATATTTTACTAGTAATGGTGGCGATCAGCGATTTTTATTGTGACTATGACATTATGGCGGACACATCGGACATTTTTGACACATTTTTGGGATCATAGTCATTTATACAGCAATCAGTGCTATTTAAATGCACTGATTCTTGTGTAAATGACACTGGCAGTGAAGGAGTTAACCACTAGGGGGCAGTGTAGGGGTTATGTATGACGTGATGTGTGTTTTTTTTTTTTTTTTTTTTTTTTTTATGGTAGGGGAGCGTGGCCTGGCATGTGACGTCACTGATCGTCCTTCCCTATAAAAGGGAACAGACGATCGGTGACGGCCACACAGGGAAGCACGGGGAGAGGTTTGTTTACACAGACCTCTCCTCGTTCTTCAGCTCTGTGACCCGATCGCGGGACACCAGCGGCGATCGGGTCCGTTGGTCCCACGGCCACGGAGTTCAGGACCGGGTCGGGAGCACACCGCCGGCAGAGCGCTTCCGACCCACGGCTGGGCACTTAAAGAATCACGTACCGGTACGTGATTGTGCCCAGCCATGCCATTCTGCCGACGTATATCGGCGTGAGGCGATCCTTAAGTGGTTAATAAAGCAGTCGGGTCTATGATCAATGCAGAATTCATGGTTATGGAAGAGCTTTATAATGTTTACAGCATGATGTTTAACAGCCGAAGAGGATGAACCACAACCACTGAACAATCCTCTTGAAGTGGAAGACCAACAAGTATGTAACCATCCGACAGAAGACCACCACCCACCATCCAGTCTGTACCATCCTCCTGGAAATGGTAGCCTGTTGTCTGAAACGGAATCTATAAGGCATGGTTTGGAACTCAATTCCATGGTTGAGGTGAATGATCCTCCCATATATGGAGTGATCCGATGGATAGGACACACCCCTGACTCACCTGAAACCATTGCTGGCCTTGAAATGGTAATCTTGCCTTTTGTAATATTTTGTGTATTATTCCTAAAAAGTGTTAAAATAGTTTTGCATGTACTAAAGATGAATATATAAATTTGTGCCGCGCTGTATATGTCTCAAACAAATCTGATATAATATCCAGTGCTCAAAAGGCAAAATCCACAATCTAAAGAGCAAGCGCTAATCAAAAAATACCTATGTATTAATACATGATTGTAAATCAAAAATAAATGAATACATCTGGTGTAAATATCAATAATACAGTCTAAATAAATTTGATATAGTATCCAGTGCTCCAAAGCGAAATCCACAGTGACTTGTGACAGTACTTCACACATGGAAATTCAGTGACTTTCGGTGATTCCACACCTGTGCTCTCCCCCAAATTTTTGAGAGTGATATATTCTAGGAGAGATCCATTCATGTGTTTTTGAATGATTTGTATATATGTTTTTTGGAATGATATGTAAGGTTTTATATTTGTATAATAATTTCATAAAAAATAATTGAAAACAAAATGTGCAGTAGAACCAACACTGGGCTCAGGGTTAGTAGACTCTGTGGAAAGTCAATCCCTTCACTGTGGATGTCCTCGGTGTGTGTGTGTATATGCAAAGAAAGGCTCAATAGTGTAATAATGTTTAAACTCCAGTTTATTAAAAAAATAGATCTACATCTTAGAGATTCCCCTGATAAAGAAACGTGACAAATCCTGTTTCGAACATGCGTTGGGGAGGGGCTAGGATGGAGGAGAAGCCAGCTGAGACTATCTCTCAGCGAGGTGACTAGAGGCATAACACACCTGTTGGATTGGGATTGCTCGATTTACCCATGCTATGTATAGAGTGTTACCGCTAAGATGTGGAGTGTGATCAATCAATTTTTTTTAACCACTTCCTGCCCAAGGACGTCATATGTAGTCCTGGACTTTCAGTGGGAATATCTGAATGATGCCAGCAGCTACAGGCATCATTCAGATATCCTTGTTTTCAGCCAGCGATTCTGTGCACCATAAGAACAATCATAGTGGCAGTTCCACCGCTTGATCGCTCTTACAGGCAACGGGAAGAATCGTCCGGCGCCGGATGACGACGATAGAGATTTCCAGTGACCAGATGGTCACCAGTCATCTCTATGACCGTCGGAGGCCCGGGTGCAAGGTTATGATGTCACGCTCGCGTTTCAAGAAGTAAACAAAGCCGAGATTACGGCTGTCAGCATGGGATCGGTGAATTTTTTTTCACAATCTCATGCTTTCTAGCCTGGAAGAGAGATGTGGGGTCTTATTGACCCCACATCTCTCCATAAAGAGGACCTGTCACGAATGATTCCTGTTACAAAGGGATGTTTACATTCCTTGTAATAAGAATAAAAGTGATCAAAAAAAAATGTTGTGAAAATAAAGTAAACTAAAAAATAAAATAAAAAAATTAGTTTTTTTTAAAACGCCTCTGTCCCTGGTCGCTCAGAAGCGAACGCACATGTTGGTCCCACCCACATATGTAAATGCCGTTCAAACTACACATGTGAGGCATCGCCACGTGCATTAGAGCGCAAGCAACAATTCTAGCTCTAGACCTCCTCTGTAACGCTAAATATGTAACATGTAAAAAAAATTTAAACTTCGCCTATGGAGATTTTTAAGTACTGAAGTTTGGCGTCATTCCATGAGTGTGCGCAGTTTTAAAGCATGACATTTTGGGTATCTATTTACTCGGCGTAACATCATCTTTCACATTATACAAAACAATTGGGCTAACTTTTTACTGTTTTGTTATTTTTTAAATCATGAAACAGTTTTTTTTTTTTTTGTTTTTTTTTGTTTTTTTTTTTTTCAAAAACAAAAACGCGTTTGAAAAATTGTTGCGCAAATAACGTGCGAGATAAAAAGTTGCAATGACCACCGTTTTTATTCCCTAGGGTGTCTGCTAAAAATTTATATATGTTTGGGGGTTCTGAGTAATTTTCTAGCAAAAAAGTTATGATTTTTACATGTAGGAGAGGAGTGCCAGAATAGTGGTTAAATAAACCGGAGTTTAAACGTACTTTTTGAAGTGATTTATCATTTAAGATATTTATTTTTCTACATAATTATCATTTTCATTTTAAATATATTTTATTGAAGGTTTATAATATATTTACGTGTTTTATATTTATGAGTTTCAATAGGGACACGTCTATATAGTGGCAATATACAGTACACACACTGTCACGTCATTTTTCTTTTTATTCATCACCACTGGCATTTGCACTTTTTTTTTTTTATATATATTGGCACACTTGTTTAGTCTTTTTTTTTACAGAGGCATATACAGCATGGCACAAATTTTAGATATTAATCTTTAGTCCAACACAGTTTATGGGAGTGCGTCTGGTGTCAGCAGCTGAAAGAAATTTAGACCTTACATTTCTCCTTACACCTGTGTAATGTTCTTTTTGGATTTGTAGTAGCTCGTAAGATGTTCAATTAATTAAGTTTTTTGCATGTACTGCCAAGCTAGTTGATGAAAAAAGCTACGGTAGTCTTATTTGGACCAATTTTTTTTCATGGCTCAGAAAGACTGTTTGTTTAAAAGTCCTTCTTTTTTTTTTTTTTTTTTTTCAGACTGCAACAGAAAACTATTTTTAAGCTGAAAAAAATGAATCGCACATACTTTAGCTTTGTTGTAGATACCAATAGAATATTGAATTGGATTATTGATGACTAGATTAAAACATATGTTGGCACTGTTGGGTAGATTTTGCGTTAGGCAGCTAATTGGTCAATGCACAGTGGACTGACATATTCTTCACTGGAATGTCAAACAGCTGACCTAGAATATGCAGTAAGGGGATGACAGATTTTCACCTGCACGTGGTGTTCATGTTCTCCTTTCTATTCATCTGCACGTAGTCCAGAACTTTGGATTGGTTGCCAAATAAGTCCAACATTTAAAGCAGATTTAATTTCATCCAAATGAAAATGTTTAAATTCTTAAAGTGTTACTAAACCAACAACCGTAAAATCAGTCTGTGTATGCAGCAAAGCATGCTTGTTATACTTACTGTGGAACCTAAGGGCTTAATCCTCTGCATTGTGTATAAAAGGCTGTTTGATCGTGTATGCACCGATCCTCCTCCTCTTCCACCCTTCCACTGAAACCAGAACAGGTCTGGATAAGATAGTCACTACAGTCAGGCTGCGCATGCTCAGTTTGGTGTGTATTGCTAGAGGGTTTTTTTTTTTTTTTTTCTTGGAAGCGGGCATGTGATCAGCACAAGGTCAATCAGCACTGTCCAGGCAGAGGGTCAGGGGTTCTGTATTCTGATAGAACAGCTCAGTGCAGTATGAAAATTCCTCCTACAAACTTGTGAATCCCGCTTTAATTATTATTATATATATATTTTTTTTAACCTACAGGTAAGCCTATAATAAGGCTTGCCTGTGGGTAAAATTAATATCTTCTAAGCATGCACCATTTAGGAGATATTCACTGCATACAACCACTGACGTCCGCAGCGCATGCGGTCTGAAGGTCCAGCATACCAGTCCGGATCTTCAGAGCTGCTTGGTGGAACCGAAGGCTCCGTGTGCATGCGTGGGAGTGACGACATTGCAGCTCCAGCCACTCGCAGCACCTCAGCCCGTGATCCCAGGAAGATAGGACAAGAGAAGATGTCAGCCCCCTCAGCGGAGAGCGGGCGCCGCAGGAAGGGCTTCGTTCTAACGTGAGTATTTCATAATGTGCTAGTATGCGATGCTTACTAGCACGTTATGTCATTGTCTTGCAGGGTTTTTTTTTGGTTTGTTTTTTCAGTGGTTTACAACCCCTTTACTCAGGAACTGCTAGAAGTCCCAAGACTGCTATATACTGTTGATGAGAAAAGGTATTTAGCAGTTTAGATTTACTAAAATAATTGCATTTGCATGGTCTGTGTACTATGGGAGACGAGATATAGTAAATGCAGGGTCCTGGTTTTAGTAACACTTTAAACATACCAAAATTGTTTTCTGCAGTGTTTTCATTTACATTCTACCCACTAGCACATGCACAGAGTATGCTACATTCAAGGCAAGCTCTGGTGATAACTGCCAGTGTGCTTATGTCAACTCTCAGGTGAACCATCATTCCCTAAGATCACTGAGGCTATAGCTGGTCATGAGTGCAACACCATAGCATCTGCAGATTTAAATAGAGGCTAAAATGAAACCAAGCTTTAATTTGCCTTTTTATCAAAAGGTGAACCTTACGAAGCTCCCACACTCTGTGACCATTCACATTAGGAACTGCATTGGAACGCACGGGAATGCTATGCGGTTCCTGTGCTATTAAAATGCAGTTCTCTGCAGTGTGATTTCAGGCCATTCATTTTTAATGGGCTGAAATTGCACTGCACCAAAGGTTGTACATGCACTACTGTTTGAAATGCACTGCAACCTGCTCACATAGTACTTTTGCACGATTTGATCCGGTGTGAGAAAACGCACTGCATTTGCAACCTGCATTTGGTGGGTGTTAACTTAGTACCGACACCCACTGCAGATTGCAAGGGCAGTGTGATTGGAATGGGGTACTGCATTCTAGTGTGAACGGGCCCTAAAAACGTATTTACGTGTTTAATAAACTTTGCAGATCATATAAATATTTTTGTTGCTGCATGGAAATAATTTCATTCTTGTGTGTGCCTTGAAAGTCCCCTCCACACTTTACAGTTGTTACTTTCTATATATGTCTCCACCAACCACAAAAATCAGTCGCCTACTCTCTCATCCGTTAGGGGACCTGTGGGCGTGTAACTAAGTATATTATGAATTTGCTATAGTCAGCCAGTCAATCATATCTTTTTCTGTTTTAAAATCAAACTTTTTATTTTTTTATTTTTTTTGGTTCTATAGTGATGTGTTGATAACAACACACAGGAAGCCCTCTGAATGTAAGAATGTTTTGATGTATGGCAAGCCTTTTTCTTGCTATAGTAACATATATTAATATAATATACTTATGGTGCCTCTTTCTATGCAACTACCAACTACAACAAAAAGTTAGTACCTTTCATAATAGAATGTGAAACAGATTTTTTTTATTTTTTTTAATGATTTTTTTTGATAGGAGGAAGAACTCCCCTCTGCCTACACTGATGGAATTTACAGAGGAGTAAGATATTTTCACTGTGGACCCAACAAAGCCTTGTTTGTGAAACTGCGAAACTGCCGCCCAGACTCTCGTTTTTATTCTTTGCATGGTCCAACCAATCCGATTCTGAGATGTAACTCTATTGGTAAGCATTGCAGGCTTTAGTTGGTTTTAGGATTTAGAATTTTGAATGACAAAGTTTACAGATTTTTCTAACCCCTAGCATCTATCTGCATTACAGCATTCCAAGAGTACAGTAGCGAATGTGTTGAGGAGAACACTCCACCTGCAGCAGACAAAGAAGGATTAGAACGTATGATTGGCTGGAAAAAGGGGATACAAGGACATTGCAACTCCTGTTATTTGGATGCAACATTATTCTGGTAAAAAATTGTTCTGATATCCCATGAAATCTGATTATAAAAATAACGATTTCACAACACTGAAAAGTAGTACAGTTCATGGTCTATAGCACTGCCCACTGCTAACACAAGAATGATTACTACAGGCTTTTTGTAGGTCAGTTTTGCAGCCCATTTTTTAAAGCAAATGTAATGCTTTTAAAGGAAGCATCTTTTATAATATTTTTTTATTATTATTATTATATTATTATTATTAATAATAATATTATTTATTTTATATTATTTACCCTTCTCTGATGTGCAGTTACCAAATGAACACTTACTAGAGGATGGAGCTATAGAAGAAGCTGGCGCCTTGTGCTGACTTCCACTGGCTCTGTTGCTAGTGTCCCTCTGCTCTGACTTGTAGTTTAACTCTTAGGTGTACTGCTTTTACATTCTGTATTACTATAGAGATGTCAGATTTTTCACACAAGTATGTGCCAGTGATGTCACTAAGGAGTTTATTTACTAAAGGCAAATATACTGTGTGCTTTGCAGAGTGCAGTAAATAAGCAGAAGCTCTTCTGACTACCATCATCCAATCACGTGCAAGCAAAAATGCTGTTTTTTTTTTTTTTTTTTTTTCCTGCAAGTGATTGGGTATTCTTTGCAAAGTGAAGCTTTACCTAAATTACTAAGCTCTCAAGCAACTTTGCAAAGTGCAGTCTATTTGCCCTTTTAGTAAATCAACCCCTAAGCCACAAATAACAATTTAATTAGCATATAGGCAAAGTATGTGTGTCATATTTTTTATTTTTTTATGGTTGTTGAATATTTAGTTTTGAGATTCTCAATGCTGTTCTATTTATGTATGTTACTGTCATTTGGATTCCCTTGTTGCCCTCACCTCCCTTTGTGTCATGACTCTGCCTGGCCTGACCAATGCTCATCTTTTGCCTAAATGCTGTCAGTACGGGAGCAAAGCTTCAGTAGAGCAAGTTTCTTTGCAGGATTTCCAGGTGAAGGCTTCACGCTTGCATTTATTTTTTGCACCTCAGGTGAGCCCCACACTTCCCTCTTGTGGCAAAGCAGATTAACAGTCACCCCTGACAGTGGACAAAACTGAACTGCCCTGGGGGGGGGGGGGGGGGGGTCATGAGAGATAAAATATATGTATGTATGTATGTGTGTGTATATATGTATGTGTGTGTATATATGTATGTGTGTATATATATATATATAAATTATTTTTTTTATAATGTATAGTTTCCGAGACACACGCATACTATTAAAGCTCAAGCATCCATCTCCCTCACAATCTGGCTATATTAGCCAGTGACCATAATTTCCAACAAACTTGAAATGGCATAGTGGTCCTAAAGGATCCAATAGATGTAGGATGTTCCAGGTCATGTGTTGGATTTGCACATATATGGGTGATCATACGTCATGAGTCCACCACTATGAAGAATATAGAAAAATGTTAAATTAATGTTAATTGGAGCAGACTTCATAGACTATGTCACTGGTGGTGTAAAACACAAACAGTTACAGTGGTCCCTTGTCAAAGCTTGATATAGTATGAACCAAAGGGCTAAGCTAAGACAACACAGTTCATGCTTGTATAGTTCTTTTATGCCTTGGCCGCCCCCTCGTACTGTGGATCAGAGTGAAACAAGCCTTCCAACATGCATTTATAGGTGCTCAACCTGTGTCCCAAATGATGTAACAAGGCAGTCACTTGATTAATATTTGTATATACTTATCAGGTCCAGTTCTTCAAAGCGGTCTCTATATTGAATCCATTCATGAGCAGTCCATTATTCATAGCATCCTAATCCAAGTTTGGTCATCAGTGAGCAAGTGAAATGATGGTATAGAACCATAGCCTGACCCGTTTTACCGGACCTCTGCCAATTGCTTCAGAGGCTGTTAAGGATCTCATGATGTATGATCACCCATACATGTGCAAATCCAATCTATGAGATAGAACATCCTATATCCATTGGATCCTTTAGGATCACTATGCCATTTCAATTTTATGAGCAATGCATTTCAATTTTGTTGGAAATTATGGTCCCTGGCTAATATAGCCAAATTGTGAGAGAGGTGGATGTTTGAGTTTTAAAAGTATGAATGTTGATGTGGGTGGTACCAATGAGATATATATATATATATATATATATATATATATATATATATATATATATATATATATATATATATATATATATATATATATATATATATATATATATATATATATATATATATTATTATTATTATTATTATTATTATTATTATTATTATTTTTAAATGCCCATCAATGCAGCCTTGTCAGTCATTTGCAGCCTTGTAAGTTTCTTTTGCATGCTTTCCGTTTAAAAATGGCGCCGCCGAGCTACAGAGCGGATGTCCTGTGCATCTCGGCGGCGCTCGGTAGCTCTCGGCCGTTCTCGAATATTTTCAGCAGCTTTCCGAAAGCTGCCGAAAATAGCCGAGAGCGGCCTAAAATAGCTGAAAGCTGCCGAGACCGGCAGAGAAGCTGGCAATCGGCAGGGGATCTGCGTATAACACGCACCCACGATTTTCCCCTGATTTTAAGGGGGAAAAGTGCATGTTATACGCCGATTTTAAATACGGTATGTGTGTGTAAGAAAGAAAAAAAAAAAAATATATATATAATATATATATATATATATATATATATATATATATATATATCTATCTCCGTTGTAGCTATGGAGTCTACCCATATTGTCATTTAATCACAAGGTAGGCAGACCTGATGGGGAACTAGTCTTTTGCTGACTTTAATGTCTGTGCTGTTGAAGCACAGGACCTAGAAGACGGGGTTTACCAGATTCTGTTATCCCTATGCTTCCCAACTAGAAAATCAACTTCTCAGAAATTTTATCATCGTACCTGGAATGCATATTTTTCATGGTACTCTGTGGAAAGAATTATATCTTTTCTCCAGCCTTGCCTGGATCAGCATTTGGTTCTGAGTACTATCAAGGGTCAAGTTTTGTCCCATTCAAAGACTGCTTACCTCTAGTAAAAAAACGTCACTCATGCTCGCCCCTGTATGGCCCCCAGTGATGCCATGGGATCTTAACCTGGTTCTGTTGATCCTTCAAAAAAACTCTGTTTAAACCTAATAGGGACATTCTTCTGTCTACCTCAACTCACAAGGTTGCCATCACCTCTGCAAGCCAAGTTTTTATGTTGGTGGCCTTAACGTGTAAAGAATCTTTTCTTGTGCTACACAAAGACAAGGTTGCCCTGAGGCCTCAGGCCTCTTTTCTTCCCAAGGCAGTTTCTTCCTTTCACTTTAATCGAGACTTTGATCTCATATCTCTCTATCCTGTTTGGAAACCTCTTCAGGAGATTTCCTTCCCTTGTCTGGATGTGATACATGCTGTTCCTGTCTGTCTTTCAGCTACAGCTTTTATTTATTATTTTTTTTTTTTTAAGAAGTTCCACTATCTCTTTATCAAGCCTATAGACTGAATGCACACTGGATTTTTTTTCTGCAGCCAATAAACTCCCCAGCATGGTACCCTATGTGTCCATGCACACATAGGCTGTTATCAGCAGTTTTTTGGCAGGGGTATTTTCTGGTTGGAAAAACCCCCAGAACTAGTGGGTTTTGAGAAGTTTTTCAGCTGTAAAAAGCTCTGAATCGGCGTTCTTTGAGCCATAAGCTTTTGTATGAGTTTAAGTTTGTTAAAAAAAAAAAAAAATACTACTGCAGAAACGCTGGAAAACTCTTTCTACAGCTAACACTACTGCCTTTTTTTATAACGTCCAGTGTGCAAGAGGCCTAAAGAATATGTACACCCAATATTTTATATTCCTGATATGTGCCTGCTGTACCATGTGCTTGTATAAGAAAGTATTCTGTTCTCTTTGTATTGCTTCCTTTGTGTGATATCCCTAGTGTTCCTGCCAGTCCCTCTGCTTTCCTATTACTGACTACACTAAGCAGGAGAACACACTGTGGTCAGTTCTCTAGCTGTGCTGGGAACTCTGCCAATGATCAGACTTGTTGTGACATGCCCCCCTGCACAGCCTTTCACTTGGAAGATCAGTGTGTTGCTGTTTCTCATTATGTGGCTGAGAACAGAGGGAATGTGATCACTTATATAAAAGGAGGGGAAAAAAAAGGTATTTGTAATATTGTGTGTGGTGTGTTAGATTATATATATATATATATATATATTATGCAAAATGTTTTTTGCTTTTTTATCTGAATGGGTTGGTTTACAATCGCTTTAAAGCCCCACTCTGGGCTAAAACCTAATTTTTACTATACCTCAATCCCACCCCTTCTAACCTATGCTGACGGTCTGTTTGCCAACTTACCTTATGAAGCCAGCAATGTCAACCTCATCCAGGTCCCTTACTGCCTCCAGTTGTAGTGTTGGGGACTGCTAATTCAGCGCTTCAATGCTACCCTGAGACCCCCTGACATGGCTAAAAGCTCATCAGGTCCAATCGAAATTATTTTTGGTGAAAATGTATCTACGCTTTAATGAAGGATTCAGTAAAAAAGATTTTTGACTTGCTGCAGTTATCCTTTTTTTGGAGTCGAGGGACACAAGTCCCATCCTCTGTGCTTTATGATTTACCCCTAATATTGCATTTCCACAAAACTGGAACATGATGAAAGTGGGAGGGGTTTTACCTGTCTCTCTCGCAGCTTTGTTTGATGGTATCCAATCCTCCTGTAGGCAGTAGCATAACCCAGTGTTTCACAATTGCTTCTACCTTGTATCCCTTAATGAACTTCAAGAAAAGGATTTTACAGTTTCCTATCATTTCAGCCCTTGTGCGCTGACCACTAACAAATCTGAAGACTTTCCAAACTTCTCACATAAATTCTTTCTATCCACTTAATCTCTGGAGCGTTTGTGCTAAAAGAACAAACCAGCTACATATACTATATATATAGTTTGTTGGAAGTTTAGCAGTAACTTTTTCCGCTAGTTGATGCTATTAAGGGCTATGTTGGAGCTTAAAGAAAACACAGAGGGTATAAGGCTGGTCATAAATGGCTCTAATTTTGGTCATTCAGCCTGCAAAAGTCAGAGACAATCGCTTAAAAAAAAAAGTGTATAGAGAATAAAAAACTTCCCACGAGCTGTGTAAAAAGGAAGTGGTGGGGATGGGGTCTGCAGATACAGTTTTACTAGTGTTTAATCCCCTACTGAGCAAAGAATTACTTTAACCACTTTAGTTCTCACCTGTGCACCATCAAACCAATTTTTACATTTGTGATATGGACCTGTATATTTTGTAATAATTGTGTTATAACATAGCAATGTTGTTTTGTTTTGTTTTTTGACAGCTTTCTTTTGATGATATTGATTGTCTTACAAAATTGATTTTATTTTCAATGCCGTCTTTAGACAAAAGGTCATAAGAAAAACTAAAAAATCTATTGTTTCTGATCAGTGTTTAAAAAAATATCGTCACTGTAGATACAAAAAAAAGTATTTTTTGTTTCGGAATATTTATCTCTATTCCTTACACCTTTTCTTCTTCCTACCAGTTTGTTTGGCTGATGTTGTTGTAGTTATCATTAATATTGTTTTTAAAACTATTAAACATTTAAATAAAAAAAATTCACAGAATTGATTTAATTTGTATATAGTTTTGTAATGCTTTGCACCTTTAATCTTAATTTTTTTGTGTAATTTTTTTATTATAGAATATAATTTATAAATTTTTAATTGAAGGTTGTTTTAACTGACAAGATCAAAGGTAACCCGTTTGATCTGCATAAGAATAAAGAAAAGATATTCAATCAATACTGTTACATTTGTATTTCCCTGTTCTGCTCCTGAACAGTGTTTACAAAGGCTCTGTGTTTACTTAGCAGAGGTTGCAGCCACTGCTGTGTTAGAGAACAGGTCCCAGCTGTCAAAATGAATTGCTGTTAAAAAGTGGCAGGTTGGGAGCAGCGCAAACACAGCAAGCCAGCTAGCACTTTCAAACCCCTAAATTGCTCTTGTGACAACTGTACTTTAAGTTTAAGAAGCAAGATGAAATGAAAGAAGAATCAACTTGTCAACAGCAAGGACAGTAAGCCTATTTTGTTAGATGACAAATTCATGTTCATCTAAAAAAGATGGAGAAAGTTGTTTTGTTTTATTTAAATTTAAAAAAAAATATTTTTTTTTATTACAAAAAAAAAATCACTGTAAAACATACTAATTGTAACAAGTTTGGCTAAGGTGTAACAGTGTGTTCCATTTTATTTTTATTTTTTTCAATATCTTTTCAATATCTTCTGTAATATGTTATGACACTACTTATTTCTTCTTTTTTTTTTTTTTTTCTACCAGTATGTTTGCATGCTCCTCGGTAATGGATACCATGCTGCATCGTCCTCCAGATAAGAACGATAATGATTCATATGTTGAAACCCGAGACTTGCTGCGCACTGAGATAGTTAACCCTTTACGGAAGTGAGTGAATATAATATTAAAGTGTGTGTGTGTGTGTGTGTGTGTGTGTGTGTGTGTGTGTGTGTGTGTGTAAGCCCCAACAATGAAATTCTTCTCCCTTTTTGGTCTGTCAAATTTAATTACTAGAAGCATTTTGCTATATCTATTTTAATTGGTGCAAAAAAAAACTTGTTGATCTTGTTGGAAATGGAGAGCTGTCCTGTGTCGTCTGTTTACTTAAAGTGATTGTAAGGCTAGGTTTCCACTATTGTGACCTGAAAGAATTTTGATGTGACTTGAAGCAATGCCTGTGTGTTCTTGCGGTCTATGGACCTCAAGTCGCATCAAAGTGGGACAAAAGTAGTGCAGGGACTACGTTGAAGTCGTTGCGACTAGAAGTCGCACAGATATGAGCGGTACTCATTGGAAATCGTGGGGTACAACTTGTCATGTGACTTTGCAGTCCCAAGTCGCATGCCAAATCACACTAGTGGAAACCGAGCCTAAAGGCTTGTTTAAAAAAATTAAAAATAACAAACATGCACAGAGTAGCCTGAATCCTCCTCTTCTCAGGTCCTTTTTGCTGCCCCTGGTCCCTCCCTCCTGACGAGTGCCCCCTTCAGCCAGTAGCTCTCTATGGGGGCACCTGAGCCCAGTCAGAGCCCCCTCTCTCCTGATTGGCTGACTGACAGCTGTGGGAGGTAATAGCACCGCTGCTGTATCTCGGCCTATCAGGAGGAGTGTCTCTTAGACACTCATGGACATCACTAAAGAGAGATGGGGCTCAGGTAAGTAATTAGGGGGGGCGGGGGGTGCTGCTACACACAGAAGGTGTTCAAGCCCTTTCCGACCAGCCACCGCAGTTATAATGTGGCAGGATGGCTCCCCTGGGCGAGCCGTCGCAGCTGTACGTCGGCTATTTACGCTGGAGACACGCATGCATCATGTCACTGGAGCCATTGCGTGTGCCTGGTGGGCGCGATGACCACCAGGCACCCACGTTTGCTTGTGACAGAGCGAGAATCAGGATCTGTGTGTGTAAACAAACAAATCCTGGTTCTGTCAGGGGAGAGGAGACAGATCGTGTGTTCCTACAAAGTAGGAACAACGATCTGTCTCCTCCTCTAGTCAGCCACATTTCCCCTCAGTTAGAACACATCTAGGGAACAAAGTTAACCCCTTGATCGCCCCCTGGTGTTAACCCCTTCCCTGGCAGTGACATTTTATACAGTAATCAGTAGCTGTTTTTAGCTCTGGTCGCTGTATAAATGTCAGTGGTCCCAAAAAAGTGTCAAAAGTTTCCGATTGTCTACCGCAATGTCTCCATCCCGATAAAAATCGCAGATCACCGCATTACTAGTAAAAAAAAATGCTATTAATCTATCCCCTATTTTGTAGACGCTATAACTTTTGCGCAAGCCAATCAACGTAATTTTTGACAGGTACCACTTCTACTTCAGAAACCCCCTCCCCCCTTCACTCCCAGCTTTCTGGGACATGCCGCAGGTCATGCCGATGTGCCGAAGGCTGCTGGACAAAGCACAACATGGCTTGCGCATGCCCAGTAGGAAGCTGGCTGTGAAGCCGTAAGCTGTCACAACTGGCTTTCCAACCTGGAGACTATTGAATAACTAGGATGGTGCATAATCCCTGGACAGATAAGTGTCCTTATGTTAAGTCAGCAGCTACAGGATTTGTAGCTGCTGCTTTGTATTTTTTATTTGTTTTTGGAGGGAAAAACCTTTTAAACTGGCCATTCATACAATTCTTTTAACGTACATACGATGACTTGATGAAAGTTGTTTGAAAGTAATTAAAAATGTAGTTTGCTTTTAACGAATGGACTTTACTAAACAAAAAAGTATCACTGTTTAAAAATTTGAGAAAAAATTTCCATCCTGCTCCTTTGACTTGTTTCTGTGGTCAAAAACAAATGTCAATTTGAAACTTCTAATGATTAGAAAATTGAATCAAATGTTCTTATAATGAATAATTTCTAGCAAATTTCAACCTGCATATCTCCAGATTTTCCATGTCATCTCAAAGAATCTGTTAATGTGGCCATAGATGGAGCGATTTTTCTTTCTGGCAACCACAGGCCGTATTGATGGGGGGAATCCCCCCTTCCCGGGAAGTCATTGTTTTCTCCCGGTGGGGGAAGCTGTCCCCGCCAGGAGAACACAGTAATTACCACCAGCGGCTATAATAGCCACCAGCAATAATCGCATGTAAAATCCAACAGGCTGGTTGTACCCATGTTGATCGATTGATGAACTTGGGTACTTTCAGCCTGTCCATACGTGGTTTGAATCTCGGCCAGTCGAGATTTGAACCATCTATGGCCAGCTTTAAGCCCTTGTTATCTTGAACTACAGAATGATTCGCCATTATGTTGTACAGATCTGAGAATGACTGAATAATTTATCAAAAGACACTGAATAGGGCTGACAACACATTGCTGTATCAGCCCACTATGGGGCTTAGGAGATGAGAACATTTTTGGCAAACCAACAGGTATTTTCTGTACTTCCAGGTTCGTTAAAGGGATATAAACAAGGGGAAATGTGTGTATGTATATGTATATGTATGTGTGTGTGTGTATATGTATATGTGTGTGTGTGTGTGTGTGTGTATATGTATGTATATATATATATATATATATATATATATATATATATATATATATATATATATATATATATATATATATATATATATATATATATATATATATATATATATATATATATATATATATATATATATATATATTCTGTTGTGCTTCTTGCGAATTTGGAAAAGAACAGCTAAACTGCATATTTTGTAGTATCTTCTAAATGCACACTGGGTACGGTATATGCTTAGTTGTGCAATAGGGTGATATCACACAAGTACATTTTACATGCATTCTCCGTAAGTTAAGCATGGAGGTGGATAGAATTTCAAGACTACTTTGCCAGCACATACGAATGTAAAAAGCATCTTCATTGTTAAATGCTTGTTTAAAGTTGTAGTAAACTGCTGCTGCAAAATAAAACTGTCCACTGTAAGACAAATGCCTTGCAATGCATGTACTAGCACGTTATGCGAGACTTGCCATAAAACGAAGCCCTCCAGTGGCACTCTGTCACCGCTAACAGGGCTTCTATCTTCACCCGGCCTTCTGTCCTCTAGCTACATGAGTGGCTGGGGCCGCGATGACGTCACTCCTGTGCATGCGCACACGGTTGCCCTTATCTATGGCACGAGCGCTGAATGTTCGGCATGGTATGCTGAGCCTTCAGAGTGCATGCACCAGTGATGTCAACGGCTGCATGCAGTGTGAATATCTCCTTCTAAACAGTGCAAGTTTAGGAGATATTCACTGTACCGTCAGGTAAGCCTTATTATAGGCTTTCTTGTAGGTACAAGTCAAAAAACTAAGTTTACTACCAATTTAACACAACAGGGTACAGAGTGTATCCATAGTCACCACACTAAATGCATGTAGCATTTTTTTTAACAGATGTTCTTTATTGCTCTTGTAGTCATTTTTTGTTTAGTAGGCAAGTGTTATTGAAAAAATTTGCAGACTATAATAAGGTCTTTTAAATGGTTTGGGGCACGCAGTCTGTATATCCGTAGCACGTCTTGCTGCACAACTGCCTGTGTGATATTTAAGAGTGCTGACTTGAAACAGGTGGGTGACGACCTCTTTAGAATCCACACAGAAAAGAATTCTCATCAGCACACCATCTGCATAAAGAAGGATAATCCTTATTGCGTCATCAGAAAAAAAATTATTACCAACCATTATTTTAGGATGTCACAGGGAAAAGACATTACCTTGAGAAATGGGCCCCGCAAGGTCCAAAAACCATGGTTGGTGGTATTCTGTTTCTAAATATGGAATAACGATTTTCCTTTTTGTAGACCGTGTAATGGTGAGGATTCTTTTCTGTGTGATTTGGGTTAAAATCACAGGTCTTGAACTCTAGGGGCAATTGATAATAAATAAACATTCAAGGAGCATACCAGCTTATTAGTGTTAGGGCCAGGTCAAACCAGACTGGGCATGGAATGCGGGTTTTCTGTATCATGTTGAAAATGTCAATGTTAACTTTAATGGCACCGCAAACGCAGTGTGTTTGCCTGCGCCAGATTGCATGGTACAGTAGTAACATATGGTCCGGTTTCTGTGCATGCGCAACTTTGTGTGGTCCATGGGCTGAAATTGCCCTGAACCCAGATTGCTTGTGATCTGCACAGGAACTCGCAGCAAGTCCATGGTGTAAACCGGCCCTTAAAGTGTATTATTACAATTTAAACATATATCTGGATTGGCCAATTCTTTCCTATGCCTTACTGTCTGCAGCTTTCTCACCTTTTAACACTGACTGTTTTCCTTCTTTTTTTCCGTCTTTTTCTCTATTTCATGCTCTCCTCTCAAGGCCACAGTAGACAGTTATCTTCATACAATCTCTGCTTAGTTGTCAGTTAATTCTTGCTTGTTCAATTGCAAAAGTATTTTCACTTACCGTACTTTGGCTCACATGGATGTACCCCCTGACAGGTAATATTGACTGTTTATTTTACTACTGAACTGAGTATTTTAAATGATTGTCTTTGCATGGCCGTTAACCTCTTGGAAATCCTGTAATTTATTAATAGATGTGTGCTAAACTGTTTTTCTTCTTGACTTTTGTAAGTAACAGAAAAGTTGATTTAACTTTTGTATAAATGATAGATCGTGATTTAAAAAAAAAAAAACAAGGGTATCTGTTTATCTCCACTTATTCCTTCTGTAATGTGTTCTCTTCATTTAGGAATGGCTATGTATGTGCCACTAAAATAATGGCCTTAAGGAAGATTTTGGAGGCTGCAGGGAAGAGCACAGGCTTCACCAATGAAGAAAAAGGTGACTACAGTGATATTGTAGAATACATTGATTATACATTGATATTTTAGAATACATTATAGTAATGCAAACACCAAGCTGTTTTCTAATGGCATTGTGAAATGTAAAGTTCTACTAAAATATCTGCTGTTGGCCAGTGTTGGAGCTAACAAAGGGCGGTGATCACTTACTTTGTCATATGACAGTGAATTAGTGATTGGCTACTAGGCCTGAGCATTGTCCTGTTCCCATATAACATCAGTTGTTTGAGTCACAGCAATAAAATGAAAAGCGATGCTCAGAAGGTGACTATAACTGGGTCAGGGGTGACCTAAAAGAGATACCATCACTTTTCACAGTGGGCAACAGAATCTCATTATAGTGATTTGTTTTTTTTTTGTTTTTTTATCCTAGTGCGTTTCATTAAGATAAAAAGCTTTCTGTAGTATGTAGCAGCCCCCCCCTCAAAACTTACCCGAGCCCCATTTCTATCCAGTAATGTCCACTAGTGAATCTGCTGTCCGGGACTTTCCCTCCTGATCGGCTTAGACACAGCAGCGGCACCATTGGCTCCCGCTGCTGTCAAACACATTTAGCCAATCTGGAGAGAGAGGGGTGGGGCTGAACTGCAGCTCCGTGTCTGAATGGATAGATGGAGCTGCAGCTCGGCTCGGGTACCCCCATAGCAAGCTGCTTGTTGTGGCGGCACTCTGCAGGATGGTAGGCCATGAGCTCCAGCCAGGGACCCAAGAAGAGGGGGATGTGGGCTGTTCTGTGCAAAACCACTGCACAAAACAAGTAAGTATAACATGTTTGTAAAGTGTCTTTTTTTTTTTTTTCTATCAAAATAACAATCACTTTAAGATACTATGGCAATACATTAAATGTCCTGACTAATCACAGATCATACTGTGGGACTAATATTAAGGTCTTATATGCATGTCTCATCTCCCACTTTTCCCCATTTACAGATCCTGAGGAGTTCCTAAATCAGTTGTTCCAGGTTCTCAGGGTAGAGCCGCTCTTTTATATTCGGTAAGTAAAGTAAGACATTGTCCTGAAAAATGTATTTTACTTTTTATTTAATAAGGACAGTATAACCTAAAGAATTACATTTTTCTATTGCTCTGGAAATGTTTCAGTAGTAGAAAACAAAGTATAGAAAAGAGCTCTGTGTGCAGCACGTATAACTTTGAAGTGGTTCTAAAGCCTTATGTTTTTTTTTTACCTTAATGCATTCTCTGCATTATGGTAAAATCCTGTGTCCTGGATCCTCCCCATACTTACCTGAGCCCAATCTTGATCTACCTCTGTGTTCAAGAGCAGCAGCTCTCTGTTCTCTCCTTCCTCACAGGGCAGACTGATGGCAGCAAAAGCCATTGGCTCCTGCTGCTGTAAATCAAATCCTATGGTGAATGAGCGGTTGGTCTGTCTGTGTTTATAGGCGCATGCAGTGGGGCTTAGGATTAAGCCTACATGAGTGCTCCCATAGGAAATAGCCAAAGAGGAGCCAGAATCGCTAGCATCGGACCTTAGAGGAAAAAGGGGGCTGCTCTGTGCCTTGCCTGTGAGTATATAAAATTTAAGTTTTAGAACTAAAATCTCAAATTGGCCATCCATTGATGGATCGAATATCTGTTGGTTGATATGACAACAATGGGTAAAACCTTGTGAGCTGCCAAATCTGTGAACTACCGTGAAAAACTAAAAGCTAAAAACATCTGCTTGCACTTCCCACACTTTCCCACAATGTGAAAAAACTGTAATATGTGTGTGTGTGTGTGTGTATGTGTATATATATTCTCTCTCTATCTATCTATCTATCTATCTATAGAATCTATAAAAATCAGTCTGTATGTTCAGTAAAACATGCTTGTTATACTAAATGTGGAAACTATCTGCATTGTGTAAAAAGGTCTGTTTTGATCCTTCCCCTCTTCCAGAGTCCCCAAACCATCTCTGGATAGTACAGAGTCTAGGGGACAAGCTACACATGGTCAGTTTGCTGTGTATTGCTAGAGAGTTTTTTCTTTTTGGGGAGAGTGCATGTGATCAGCACAGGGCCAATCAGCACTGTCCAGAGGGTCAGGGGTCCTGCAGCCTCATAGGACAATCATGGGAGAATAAACCATCCTCCTACAAGCTTTAACCAGTGCTCTGCTGGACACTGATAGAAGTCATAAGACTGCTGTACACTGCTGTTGAGAAAATGTATTTAGCAGTTTATATTTACTAAAATAATTGCATCTCCATGTTCTGTGTTCTGCGGGAGACCAGATATGGTGACTACAGTGTCACTGGTGTGTTCTGGCTGGGGGGGAACACAATACTAACATCTCAAAATGTTTTAGGCATCTATCGGTCAACTGTTAGGGCCAGTTCACAATCACTCACGCACTCCAGATCCGCTCCGGATGAGTTTCTGCATGCGTGTTTTTGACTTGAACTTGCATTCCAGTGTGTGTTTTGATTTGTTTCTGGATGCTTCCCCCCCCCCACTGTGCTGGATCCATTGCATGTTTGATGCGTTTTAACACCTTTCAGTACAGTTTAGTGCAGGAAAAATGCAGCATGTTCTACTTTTTTTTTTTTTCTCCTCTGGAACTGACCGCACTGGTGTGAACTATGCTATTGGAAACCATATAAATAATAACCTACTTTACATGTGTTTTTTGATGCAGAAAACAACGCATTGGACTGCATGTATTGTGAACTGGCCCTTAGATAAATTGCCTATGAATAGAGACAGTCTAGCCCAGCCAACGTAGAATCCTCAATGAGGTAAAACAGAATTCACAAGTAACACCCAAAGGCTTGAAAACATTACTGAAACAGGTAAACATGCCTGCGCAGAAGTCTACCATATGTAAGCCTTTGAACAGGGAGCATGTCTGGGACACCATGGAGAAAGCCGCTGCGCTCCAAAAAAAACACTGCTGACGTTTGCCAAAGAGCACCTTGGCAAACCGCAATGCTACTGGGAAAAATTTTTGTAGACTAATGAAAATGTAATTGTTTGGGGAGAATACTCGGGCACCATGTATGGCGCAAACTGGGTGCAGTCATTTTTTTTAAAGTAAGGTTCCATTTTGAGCACATTGTGTTTGTCTATTGTTGTGATGAGGTTGAGGTCACATTTTATGACAAATTACTGTAGAAAACCTATATGCCTCTGCCTTGTCTTTTCCACACCCGTACCAGTTGTAATGAAACCAAAAAAGATGTTTTATTAGTGTTAATATGGAAATATTACATTTGTCAAGGTTTGTAGGATGCGGTTTAGTAATTAAACACCTCCTATTTATCCATTTAGGACGCCCAAGAAGGAACCACAGGGTTGTATATTTTATCAGATCTTCATGGAGAAGAGGCAGTCGGTGGATGTGCCATCAGTGCAGCAGTTGCTAGAGTGGTCCATGGTTCACGGTGATCTCAAGTTTACAGAGGTAAAACAGCTTTAAAAAGTCATGTGCACAAAAGCAATACCTGCCTAATTAGCTAATCAAACAATAGAACCAAAAAGACAAATGGCTGCACTCCTGTACGATGCAAAAAGGCTTTATTAATATCCAAAAATCATAAAAAGCAACAAAACATAAGCAAGGGAACAAAAAGGTTGGCGCGCTTCACACAGGATTCGTACTTTGACGAGTTTTTGACAGCGCAAGTGAAAACGCGTCAACCTTTTTGTACCCATGCCTGTACTCTGTTGCTTTTAATGACTTTTGGATATTAATAAAGCCTTTTTGCATCATAAGGGAGTGCAGGCATTCGTCTTTTTGATTCTACTATTTTTCTGCTGGCAATGGCAGGGTGTGCACCCCACGTTTTGCAGCATGCTCTGAATATTATAGTTTGTGAGACTCACCAGGGAACAGCAGTTTTCTTCAATTAGCTAATCAAACGCTCATTTGGCAGCAGCACATTGCATAAAATAAAACCGATTCAGGTCACGAGTTTCACTTTAAACACCAGGACGGGTAAAACAATTTGATCTTAGCAATTTTGACCATGTTATGATTGTTGGCGGCAATGTACTGGATTGAGTATTTCTGTAACTGCCGATCTCCTGGGCTTTTCATGGTTATCTGTAGTGTTTATTCACAATTGTGCGAAAAACAGAACATCCAGTGAGTGTCATTTTTGCTAAACCAAAATTCTTTGAGACTAATGTCGGCCATACACGGTTCGAATTTCGAAAGAATTTTCTTTCGAAAATCGCATCTAAGAATTTTCGTACAAATTTTCGCACCGTTAGTGGGATGCAGCAACAGCCAATTTTCGTGCGGAAATCAAATTTGAGAAATTGGACATGTTGGAAACTTTCTGAAAAACAAACTATTTTCTAATCAATGATGGGAGAATCGTGCGAGAAATGTAATAAGAAAAGAAAATTTATGGAGAGAAAAAAAGATTCCCGGCCACAAAAATTCTTTTCTGTAGTAACATGAGGTGAAATTGAAGGTTTGGTCAGCCGAATTTTTGAAAATCAATGGTGGCATCATCGGATCAGAAAAAAAATTTACTTTCTGATTTTGAAAAGAAAATTTGTTTGAAATCCGACCATGTATGGCCTGCATAAGATACCTTTTTATGCTCTATACAACTGTGGTGAGCAGAAAAGCATGTCAGAATACACAACACATTAAATCTTGAGGCAGATGGACTGCAACAGCAGAAGACCACTTGGGGTTCCAGTCAGCCAAGAACAGAAAGCTGAGGCCATACTGAACACTGTGGGGTAACGGGATTTACTAAAACTGTTGAACACAGATTCTGGTGCAGCTGTGCATAAAAAAAAAAAAAAAAAAACAGTCAGCTTCCAGGTTTTATTGTCAAAGTTCAATTGAACAAGCTGAAGTTAGAAGCAGACTGCCTACCATGCAGTACATCTCCCTCGATGGTTCACAAAACTAGAAGTAAAGACTGGAAATTGTGGACTTGTGTGATAAATCTTGTTTTGTTTTTTTGCTGAGGCACACACGATGGTAGGCCATTCATCAAATAAGAATCGAATAGAACACATTTGGGATGTGGTAGAAAGGGACATTTGCAGCATGGATGTGCAGCTGACAAATTTGCAGAAATTGCATAACGTAATCATGTCAACAAGGACCAGAATCTCAAAGGAATGTTTGTGGAATCCATGCCTGCTCTGAAAGAAAAGTCAGGCATGACAAAATATTAGTATAGTGCTCCTAATAAATTGCTCAGTGAGTGTATATCCACACCAAAAGCTATAACTTGGCTTGTTGGTATAACTGCCTTTTGGCTTTGAGATTTTGGGTTCTGTTACCACCTGGATTGATGGATGGATGGTGTCAATCGTTTGTGTAATTATTGCTTCTGTCTATGTGCCAGGTTCCATCTTGCCTCATCATTCAGATGCCCAGAGATGGAAAGAACAAGATGTTTCCAAAAATTATTCCAACTCTGCAATTGGACATCACTGATCTCCTTGAAGATGGTAATTTAAAAATGATTATGCTATGAACTGAGACAGAGGGGTGCCAATGTTCAAACATTGTAGCAAAATTGGAGCTGTTACCTATACTGATCAGTTTGATTCTTTTTTTTTTTTTTTTTTTATTTAAAGCTAAGAAAGAATAAAAACGAGAAAATCAATAGAAGCAAAATATATTGAGTAGTTGCTGCCTCCCCTTAAAGCAGAGATTTTCAATGGGTGGAGATGTGTGAGAGATGTCAGGAGGGCAAGAGTTATGACTACTGTTATTGTGACTTTTTTTTCTTCCATTTTTTTTTTTCTGCAACTTTTTATTGAGTTTACATACGGTAAATACAAATCTAACAATACTTCCCAAAGAACAAAGTGGAAAGCAGAAAAATGCATGATGGGAACTGTACAAACAGGAAAGGGTCAACATTTTATAGAGTGTCAATTTTATGGCTCGGAGAGGATCAGGGGGTACAATTATCATAAAAAGAAAAGAGGGCACAACACACTCTCAGGTCACAATGTAGCAGGTTACAAAGGGGTCAGCTGTAGTTTGAGAAGAAGTGGTCCACTGTCAAAAAACTTTATCGAAAAGAGCCACATGGTATCTGTCTGCGTGTGTTAACTTGAAGAGGAGGAGAACAGAGTTAAAGTCTAATGCCACTTTTTGCACCATTTTACTCTCGTATTTAGGGTGTAACATGGTGCAAATGGTGGAACCCACAGATCCCCCGTGACAGTAAGAGTGGGTTTCATCACCTTCCACAGCAACTGTCACTTTTGAAATTGGCTCAGTTGTGCAAGGCAGACGGATTTGTAGTTCTCATTTGAACACTAGTGCGTTCATCACTGTAGCCCGTTGACACTACTTCAGAGGTACATGCTTTCAGTTGGAGAGCTGAAAGAAGAGTCTGCAGGAGGCTGACGTTGCACATGTGATTCATTGAATTTGTGCACATTGCTTTGCAGGCTCCTATGCAAAAAAGTTATGCTAATTTATTTTCTTTTTCTGTAAAGGATGGACTTCGCCTTTTAATCTGACGTATTCACAAAGAAATTAAGAGGGTGAGGGGTTCTTCCAATTATGTGGATATACATTTCAGCATAAAAATACCACGCACGTAAATACAATCTTAAAGGAGATGTCCCCAAAAAAGGCCCAAAAGGCATGTTTTCAGTGACAGGATATTAGGTAGGACAAATGATTTGCAAATGAATGAAGTAGATAGCAAAAGTCAAAGATGGAGCTCTATTCCCAGACCGTGTGGAAAAAATAGGCTTCTTTCAGAAGGCCCTTGAAGCGCTACTGATGAGCCTGTAAACTTAGAGAATACAGTTTTAATGGAGTGCAGTAAATCTCATTAAAAGGTTTAAATTGTATTGTATTTTGATGTATGTATATTTCTTTTTACCACCTTCTTTCCATTTTTGTCTCATTGTTCAATATGTTTATTTTTTGTTTTGTTTTTCTGTCTTTAATCTACATTTTTGTTTTTTTTTGGTACATTTTTGATTTGGACAAAGTTATAAAAATGTATTTGAGATTTAAATAGTTTACTGTACATGGCAGAGACCGAGATGATTACATATTCATTATTTAACATCTGAGGAAGTACAAAAAAAAAAAAAAGAACGCACGTGCATTTTCATTCAAATGCAGCTAAATGCAAGGAAAAGAGGAAATATGTTTTCAATAGGAGCTTTGCAAACAATACATTCTATTGTAATGTGTTTTGTGTGCTACAATGTTGGTGCATATTTATTATAATAAAGCTGAACACCAGGCAAAGAGCTAAAACAGATATAAGGCAGCTGTTTTATGAAATAAATGTATTTCTGTCTGTCCAGTTCTAAGACTTGCACAGCTGTACCAACAGAGCACAGCCTGCCTGGTAGGGCAGGAGATCCGATTTTTCTCTGCTGCATTTAAAGGTCAAGTTCACTTATGTGAACATGTTACACCCATATTTAGGGTATAAGATTTAACTTAACTTTTCTAGCATCTGTCCTCCCCCTGATTCCCCACCCTTGTCAGTGAGCGGGTAATCTTCTCTACCCACCCGCTGTCGCAATTCAAAAAGCGCTGCCGCATCTATTTACAGAGCTCTGTAAAATAATGAACTGCAAGTACTCAATGAACTACCAGGGTGCTGATGAGCCCTCTAGGTAGTTCACTGTCATTCAGTAACTGCCTCCCTGTATCAGAGGCACGGGCAGACAGCTACACAGACAGTTTGTAAGCCTGACACTGCACCCACCAGTGGTGGCCTATCCATTAGGGGCACCTGGGCGCCATCCCCTCTCTTCTCGCCACCCCCTATATGCCTATTGGATAGATTCATGCATAGCATGAATCTACCCATGGCCACCCCCTTTTTATGCGTCTGGCCCCTTTCAGGGCACCGGGTGCATGAATTACACCGGACAGGGTTTTTGTTTTTGAAGCACCTGATTAGAGCCAGAGGCTCCAATGGGCTTCAAAATAGGCTCGGGTCGCAGAGGATGTGTCCTTAGCCCACCCAGGTGTGTTACAACAGGGAAAAAATATTTGCTGTTGAAACATCGATTCTCAAGCCGACCAATCAGAAGCGGGTGTGAGAATCGTTTTCCGATTGGCCGAAAAGAGAAGACTCCCGATTGGCCACCGAGGAGGAGGGAGGAAACGGAAGCCGCTGTCGCCGTGATGACCGCGAGGCTGCTGAGCAGGGGATGCCGCCGATGATGGGGTAAGTGCTACCTACCTACCAACCGATGGGGGGGGTTGGCATACATTTCAGAAAATGTATAATGTTTGGGGTGTTAACTAATCTTCAAGCCTGAAATGTGTGTTTTTTATATGTGTGGGGGAAAAAACCCACAAAATCCGCTCTAGTAGTGAAAAAGGGTTAAACAGAGACTTTTGTTTTTGCTTGGCGTTCAGCTTGCTCATATCATATGCTGCTACTGGCAAGAAAGTTGCAGTGTTGCAAAATCCTCACGCTTTTGTTTACCAGCCTTGTTGGTGTTTGCTTGGCGTACGGATTCTGGTAATAACATGTCTTGCATATTTTTAAAGCTCAAAATAACATTAGAAAATCTCAAATTTTAATATCAGTTTCCTTCTCTTATCCACAGCCCCAAGGCAATGCTGTATTTGTCAGTCCCTGGCAGTAGTGGAGTGTCTGGACTGTTATGAGGATGCAGGGATCACACCAGGTCACATAAAACAATACTGTGCTATCTGCAGTAGACAGGTATGACATCCATGATCTCCTGTCATGAAAAGTTTCTACAAGTGTCTGGAGTTCATAGTGACCACTTCAGGCTTTCTTTTTAAGATCCAAAAAATGATATTCTGAACCTGATTGGTTGCTTTGTGTGACAGTTCTCCATTTCAGACCCTAAGAGGCACAGTTTTTTGTTTTTGTCCTTCAGGCTTTTTGGTGTTCTAACATGAAATTTTCTTCTGAACAGGTTCATCTTCACAAAAAGCGCTGCAACCATCATCCCAGGGAACTGTGTTTACCTAAAAATCTTAATGAACAGGCTGTGTTCCAGAGACAGTATTTGCAGCTCTTTGCTGTCTTGTGTATAGAAACTAGCCATTATGTCGCCTTTATTAAACTGAATTCCCAGAAACTACCCCTGTGGACATTCTTTGACAGCATGGCTGACAGAGAAGGTGGGTTATATTTGTTCATGATTTGTGTTTTCAGTCCCTGTATTTGTTTGTTTGAAAAAGGTAAGTACAAGTATATGTGAACCCCGTGAAACAACTCATTCAGATTAAAATAGAAATGAAAGACAAAAAAATAATTGTGTGTATGTATGTATGTGTGTGTATATATATGTATGTGTGTGTGTGTATGTATATATATGTATATATATATATATATATATATATATATATATAGATATATAGATGAAACCCCTTTTTTTTTTTTTTTTCTTTATGAGTTAACACAGTGGTCATCAACCCTGTCCTCGGAACACACTAACAGGCCAGGTTTTAAGTATTACCTTGGGGAGATGCAGACTAGAATAGTGCAATCACTGAGCAGCAAATGATATCACCTGTGATGTATTTCCATTATCTTGCAAACCTGGCCTGTTAGTGGGTCCTGAGGACAGGGTTGATGACCACTGAGTTAACACATAATCTCTATTCTCAGCTGCATAAGATGCTTAGAGAGCTGGGGGTGAAGAAAGGGCAGTACACTGATCTTCCTAGTGAAGTGCAGGGGGCATGTCAGAAGTCTGACCATTAGAGCATTGGCAGGCTGTTCTCCCAGCACAGCCAGAAAACTAACTATGCTGGGAAGGTTGTAGCTGTAATACCTACCGTGGATAGTTTGAAATAGGAAAGATGACCAGGTATTTCACACAGGAAGAAATCCAAAGAGAACATGATACTTTTTAACACAAGTACATGGGACAACAGGTACATATCAGGAGTATTAAATGTTGAAGTAACATATCCTTTAATGCAAGAAAAGGTGTTTTATCACATACTTTCAAATCTAATAATATTAAAGTGTAATGATATATATACTGATTTAACGGTTTCCTAAAACAGCTACATTTAAGATGTGCTGTAAATTATAGCTGGCACTGGACTGCCAAGTCATTAAATGGCTGATGTCGTAACTGATCACATGTGCAGCACTAGGGCTACTACAGATCAAACAGAGGCATACATGACTACTACTTTTACTGTAAAGGATAGAAGAGTTCAGTTAGAAGAGCAGGCTTGTCAGATTCCTTGGGGAGAAAAATCTGTTACTGCAGAAAATAGATTAATACATACTATTATGTAGCCATGACGAAGGGAAAGAAACGTACCCTTTACTTTAATCCCCTACAGAATCTGCTATGACTTCAACTACCCCCTGCTCACCATGCATGGACTGTGTGCATATAAGCCATCTCCACTGCTTATTATGGTGTAGTCTTGTCATTCCTGACCCCTGGCTTACCTATTCCACTATTTGTGTAGCCTACTGGTTACACCTGCAAGATTCAGACGTATTTTGGAAAACTGCTTGTTTCCTCTTTCGCTGTTCTCACATTTTTGGTTTACTGAACTATGTGATGTAGTTGTTAAGCATAGACATTTAGGCCGGTTTCACACTGATTAGCTGCAGTGTAGGCATTCCAGCCGTTTTTGTGCCGGTAACCTGCACCTTCCCATAGACTTTTATTAGGTCATGCAGTTTAGATGCATTATCTGAAAGTATTACATACTTGTAATTAGGTATGCACCAATACAGGTATCAGTGCAGATATTGAGTATTTTCACGAGTACTCATACTCATGAAAAGGCTCCAATACCTGGATCAATACTTTGCTAAGTGATTTTAGCCTATACAAAATGAAAAGGCTCAAATCGCACTGCAAAGAATCACATGCGATTTGATCAGGAATGCTGTGCGATTTCTGTCCAAATCACATGCAGTTTCACGCACTGCTCCTCTGTGAATCCTGCCTTAGATAACTATGACAAGCCTGGGTTCCCACAGGAGCGGTTGAGGAAACCGCATGCGATTAGGACAGGAGTCGCACTGCATTCCTTTTCAGATTGTATTCTATTCTTTGCAGTGTGATTTCAGCCCATTAATATTGTAGAGGCTCAAATCGCTAAGCAAAGTATTGTTTCGGGTATCGGCGCATTTTCATAAGTATGAGTACTTGTGAAAATACTCGGTATCTGTACCGATATCGTTGCAGCCCTACCTGTATTGTAATATAACTCCCGTATGTCTCCTGTCATGCAGGCAGCTGGACCATGGAGAAATTTTCAGGGATGCCCCAGAAAAAGAACAGAGCATCCCTGTAGTGAAGATTTCTCCAGGATCCAACTGCCAACGTAGGACATACCCCATGACAGTAATGTCACTAAAGCTGTAGAGCAAAAAAAATGCTAAGCTTCAGCTTTAATTTCAGGCACTGTGCCTTTTTAAAGTTATTGTAAACCCTTACATATATCAAGTGAAGTGATTGTCCTCAGGTGATACACAGAGATGGAACACATCTTTATACATAAGTTGTACCTGTCTATCTGCAGTCTTCTCTTCGCTACAGCCACTCACAGTTCTGAATTGATGAAGCTTGTCTGAGAGTTTAGAGAAAAAGTGGACAGAGAGCTGAAGTTACACTCTGCAGAGCTCAGTGAGGAGTGCTGATTGGAGGGAAGGGACACACCCCCTTCACACAAACAGAGCTGAGGCTGCCAATCAGTTGCAGGTCCCGCCCTGTCACTTTTTTTTTTTTTTTTTTTTTTTCTTGGTGTCAGAAAAATTTGTCAGGAGTGATCCATGCTGATGATGCATAGGAATGAAGCAGCAGACAGAAATAATACTCAGTGCTCTAGAATGAGAGAATTGCACACTATACAGAGATATATGTCTGAGGTTTACAACCACTTTAATTTCAGCCACTGTGTCTGCCCTTAATGGTGCCCAGGTCTCATTGCAAACCGCTCCCTGTTCTATACAGAGAGAACATGGACTCTGTGCTCCCCCACAGCCTTTACTGCAGTTTGGGCCAAACAAGCATGATACAACACTTCCATGGGCCAATCCGCTTCTGGCTTCAGATTGTTCAATTAACCTTTGACAAAAAAAATAAAGCCTGGAAGCCGATTCATTTCTATGCAGAGCTCCACCAGATTTGTTACCCTCTAGTTTTAGTAAATCAACCCCAGTGCAGGTAAAATGTCTTTATGCCTGCCTTTTTATTTTGGTAAGAAAAATTGGTAAATCTTATCTCTGCCACATCAAGTATTTGTTCCTTCTCTGACTACTCCTCTTCTGCACCTGTAAAAGTTCTCTTCCCTGATATCACTCATGTTGTGTGTGTGTGTGTGTGTGTGTGTGAAATATATATATATATATATATATATATATATATATATATATATATATATATATATATATATATATATATAATATATATACGCACACATACAACAAACATACAAGTATCTGTAAATCTCAGATTTGTACAGAAATAATACACTCACATATACACACACATCTCATTCAGTACATACACCTCACCTCTTATATAAAGAATATACCACATTTACAGTGTAAATTTACTAAGTAAAAATATATAACTAGGGTTATTGGTTCAAGTCCCAACCACGGTACTACCTGCACAGAGTTTTCATGTTCCCCCTGTGGCTGTGTGGGTTTCCTCTGTGTGTTCTGGTTTCCTCCTACACTCCAAAGACGTGCTGGTAGGTTAATTGGCTCTTGTCTAAAATTGGCCCTAGTATGTGTATGAATGTGACTTGGGGACCTTACACTGTCAGCTTCTTGAGGGCAGGGACTGATATGAATGTATAATAAGTAAAGTGCTGCATACATTTATCCCGCTATGGAAGTACCTGTAGTAATAATAATATAACACTTTATCAAAGTATGTGACTCTCATACAGATATAATACACACAAACACTTATACAGTACCTTTATGAATGCAAATAGTACTTTTTTTTTTTTTTTTTTTTTTTTAAGAAAGCATGTTTTATACACATTTAACAATTTACCTGTCTTGTGGACTTTAATAGGAGGACAGAATGGATTTAACATTCCCAGGGTGATTCCCTGCCCAAAGGTGACAGAGTACCTGGAAATGAGCCCTGAAGAGCTCCAACAGGAAGACCCAAGGATCATGCCAGCATATGTCCACCGGCTACTTTGCGATTCCTATATGTGCTTATATTACAGTCCTGACCTTAGCCTTTACAAATAACAGAACAGCAAGGTTTGATGACTGGTTTATTAAAGGTTTCTAGATTGATGCCGGTCAAAATGTCAGAGAAACTTAGTAAATCAGTTATGTTTTATGTAATATTGTACACTGGTACGAAATATGTGCACTTTAGCTACCTCTAGGCGATACTAGTAATTAGCAGTGCCCCACAGCAATATATTTATAGGTCCCCCTTATGTGCATTTTAAAAAGGGTTTTCAGCATCACCAAGAATGCCCTCTGGCAGCCTCTAAGCTGAGCAAATGCCCCTATGGAAAACTCATTATAAAGGGATCTGTAGTGTTTTTTTTTTTCCAAGCAAATAGGCATTTTAACTCTATTTGTAAAATATTTACGGGAAAATTTGTTTTTATGTAGCTTGGAGTAGATGTAAATCCTAAATGAATGACATTTAGGGGTGGATTTACTAAAGGTAAATACACCACTCACTTTCAAGTGCAGTTGCTCCAAAGCTTCGTAAAGAAATGTAAATGTTCCTGACTTCCATCATCCAATCCTATGCAAGCAAAAATTACGCTTTTTTTTTTTTTTTTTTTTTTTATTATTCTTTGCAAAGTAGAGCTCCATCTCATTTGCTAAGCTCTGGAGCAACTTCACTTGCAGAGTACATAGTCTATTTGTCTTTAGTAAATCCAATCTTCACCTTTTTATCCTATAAAAAAAAATGCTTATTTTGATCTTTCTTTTTTTTATCCACTGTTGCATCTCAGTGCTGCTGGTTTCCTGCTGCCTTTTTGCAGGAAATTCCTGTTTACATGCATGTGCTGCATTTCTCCTGGTGGGGTTTTCTGATTGTGACAACAGTGGACCATGCCTACCTAATGTGTGTAAAACAGCCACTTGTAGTCTCCATCAGAATTCTATGAAATAGGATTTCCACCCTGAAGCACAATTGGGAGATGGGTACCTACCACTGCACCCCATAACAGGAAATGCCTAAGCAAGCATCTTCATGGCAGAATCACCAGGTATTCTTTTAATAACAATGGTATATTTAAAAATACTGAAAGTTTCTTTTAAAATTACATTAATATGCTAAAGCATGTGTCAGGTTTTAGGGGTTTGGTTTACATACAGTATGCTTTAATTGTTTCTAAAATAACGTTTCATGCAAATTTCATGTATAGTAAATACATCCTTAATGTTGATATGTATATCACTGAATGTTGTTGGGGACATCCAGACACATAAAAGTGCTCAGACCATAGCAAATATGGCTGTCATATGTACATAGGTATTTACAAATTTTATTAAAAGTTTGATTTTTTTTAAAACATTAGCACTTATTGATTTAATTATCATAATAGCTTATTTACCACATTATTAAACATGTTTGCTTATTTATGTTGCATACCATAAAAAGGTTATAGCTTCCCTTAAAAGAACAACCCTACCAGAAGAACAATGCTACTGTTACCTTCATTTTCAATAGCACGCCAACATACATACATGGAGTAAATAAACACACCTGAGATTTTTTTTTTTTTTCTTTGACCCATGTACATATGTTGAGGGCCCACAAAAATGTATGGATAATTGTGAATTAGCTCTAAAACCCAGGGAAAGAAATGGGGGCACCAAACTGATATTGATGTATATAAGTTTTTAATGGAAAGCTAAGAAAAGTAAAACCCTATGGATTGTGTTGGTGATGGCTTCCTTTTCATCTGGGGGTGTGAACCACATTGTAGTTCCAAGGATCCTATTTGGCATTAGCACCCATAATGGTTTAGTTAGGACCTTGTGTATAAATGTTTTCATTATCATCTGACACAGCTTTGAAGTCAAGGTATACCAATTAGGTGACTACGGACTTATTCTCCACCGAACATCAACACACCAGGCCTCTTATCGAAAAGAATAGACCACTTAATCACAGGTGGTCAAACAGGCATGATAAATCCACATAACCATTAATGGAGATCATAGATGGCTGGGTCTTGTAGTTCCACCAAATCAGAGGTGCATGCATAAAATATAAAAGAAGGAACTCCTCCAGCAGTAGTATTTATAAAACCAAGGTCATACAGTATTTATTCAAAGAAAAATCCAGGGTACTCCCATTTCATCAGATAAAAACAAGCATGTAAAAGACAGCAGTCTGTATAAGCAGCATTTGTTTCCAACCACAAAGGATTTGGTTTTATAATACTACACCATGAGGAGTTCCTCCTTTTATATTTTATGCATGCACCTCTAATTATTTGGTGGAACTAAAAGACCCAGCCATCTGTGATCTCAATTCATGGTTTTGTGGCTCTGTGGATTTATCATGCCTGTTTGACTACCTGTGATTAAGTGGTCCATTCTTTTTGGTAAGAGGCCTGGTGTGTTGATGTTCGGTGGAGGATAAGTCTGTATTCACCTAATTTGTATTTCTGTCTACACTGTGGGTGATTTCAGCGTTTTCTCCTGAAAAACTAGTGCAGTGATGTATCTTGAATTTAAGGTATACCTATTGTATCTAGACATTGTGTCTGATGCTCTCTTCCATCTGTGGGGCTGATTTTATGTTTTCTGGTTAAAACATATTTTCTGTGTACATAGTCTACTCTGCTCCTGGGCTTTGAATCCTACAGGCTGATATTGCAATAGTTCTGCCCTTATAGAAAATACCTCAGTGGATGACTTTGGGCTGGTTCCCATTTTTGTACATTCCTTGTGAGTCTCCGGGATTTGCAAAGTTTACATATTCCGAAAAATAAATATCATGCTAATATAATATACTGTATGTATTAACCACTTGCCGCCCGCCATATAGCAGAATGATGGCGGCAAAGTGGTTTCAATATCCTGACTGGGCGTCATATGACGTTCTCAGGATATTAAGCCTATGCGCGCCCCCGGGGGCGTGCTTCGCGGTGATCATTGTGTGTCTGACACACCGCAACTACAATCTCAGTAAAGAGTCTCTGACGGTGACTCTTTACCACTTGATCAGCCGTGTCCAATCATGGCTGATCACAGTGTATATAGGAAGAGCCGTTGATTGGCTTTTCCTCACTCGCGTCGGCTGCTCCTCTGACAGGAGGGTCTGTGCTGATCGATTATGAACACAGCCCCCCCCCCTCCCCCCCAGGGTGATGCCCACACTGGACCACCAGGGACGCCACCAGACCACCAGGGATGCCCAGCACCATGTATGCCACCCTAGACCACCAGGGATGCCAGTCAGTGCCCACAATGGATGCTAATCACTGCCCACAATGGGCATCACTGATTGGCATGCATTACTGTTTGGCACTGATTGGCATCCATCCGTACAATACTGTACACTACAATGCCACCTATCAGTGCCCATCCATTCCGCCTATCGGTGCCTATCTGTGTCGCATATCAGTGCCACCTTATCAGTGCCTGTCACTGCAGTCCTGTCAGTGCCCATCAGTGAAGGAGGAAACTTACTTATTTACAATGTTTTGTAACTGAAACAAAAAAAATTTTTTTTTATTTGTTTAGCAGAAAATAAAAATCGCAGAGGCGATCAAATACCACCAAAAGAAAGCTCTCTTTGTGGGAACAAAATGATAAAAATTTAGTTTGGGTACAGTGTAGCATGACCGCGCAATTGTCATTCAAAGTGCAACAGTGTTGAAAGCTCAAAATTGGTCTGGGCAGGAAGGTGTCTAAGTGCCCAGTATTGAGGTGGTTAACCACTTCCCACCCGGCCAATGCATATATACGGCCGGGTGGGAGCCGTCTACTCCTGTTAGGCCGTTCAGGAACGTCCTTCAGGAGTAGCGGGATCGCGCACGCGCTCGCGCAGCGGCGCGATCCCGATGTGCTCGTGTCACCCGGACACGGCACATCTCAGATCGGCAGGAGGGCTCTGTGATTGGCCCTCCTGATCACATGACGGCCGTGTCCAATCACGGCCGTCATGTGATGTAAACAAACAGCCGGTTGCTAGGCAATCGGCTCTCCTCTCCTCACACGGAAGTCACCGCTGAGGAGAGGAGAGCAGAACGCTGCAGCCGGCTGATGATCAGTGAGTATGGGCTGCTTTTTACAGCTTTTTACTCACTGATCATCAACACACCACACAGTACAAACACAGTCCCCACATATGTCCCCAAAACACACATGTCCCCAAAACATACATGTCCCCAAATAATAAAAACACATGTCCCTAATAATAAAAACATGTCCCCCACATATGTCCCACTAAAATCACATGTCCCAATGATTATCTGCACACATATGTACGTGATCACCTGCACACATATGTACATGATCATTTGCGTACATATGTCCGTGATCACACAAACCAATTATTATACACTTAACGGAATTTTTTTTACCAAAAACATGTAGCAGAATACATTTTGGCTTAAATTTATGACAAAATTTGATTTTATTGGATTTCTTTTCAAATAGAAAAAAGAAAATATTGTTTTTTTTCCAAATTTCCGCTATTTTTGCGCTTATATCGCAAAAAAAAAAAACGGAGTCGTGAATAAATAACACCAAAATAAAGCTCTATTTGTGCGAACAAAATGATAACAATTTCATTTGGGTACAGTGTAGCATGACCGCGCAATTGTCACTGAAAGCGCTAGAGCGATGAAAGCTGAAAATTGGGCTGGGAAGGAAGGGGGTGAAAGTGCCCTGTATTGTAGTGGTTAAGGATGCTTTCTGAATAAATCAACACCATGCCTGCCTTATAAATAAAAATATTAATTGGGTAGTGTTGAAGTGCAGTATGGAATTTCACAAACGGCATAATTATAAATATATACTGTAAAAGTGGTGCAGATATTTTATATCACATGGACACACTCAACAGTTCTTACAGCTGGATTATTAATACATGTACAGATCTCATAATTTGTTTACTAGGTCCATACCTAGTAATATCTTGTAAGTAGTGGTGGTATGTGTATGCCCTTAGGAAAAAAATGTATGTTTAAACAGTGTATTTGTTTCATTGGCTGCCAAGCTGGAAATCACAATGGCTACATACAGTATCTGGGAGTATTACTGGTGCTCATAGCTTACTGCTGAACATTGCAGCCACATACCATAGATTATCAACCGTACATACATGTGCAAGCCAGAAATCGGCTCACCACTAACAGCTTGGACAAACAAAAGGAAAACCATGTGTAGATATACACGCCTCGGCCACTTTATTAGGTGCACCTGTTCAATTGATTGGTAACACATATTGCTAAGCAGCCAATCCCATGGCAGCAACTCAATGCATTTAGGCATCTAGACGTGGTGTAGACAAATTGCTGAAATTCAAATCGAGCATCAGAATGGGGATTTAAGTGACTTTGACCATGGCATGGTTGTTGGTGCCAGACGGGGCTGGTCTGAGTATTTCAAAAACTGCTGGTCTACTGCGATTTTCACGCAGAACTATCTCTAGGGTTTTCAGAGAATTGTCAGAAAACGAGAAAATATCCAGTGAGCAGGAGTTGTATGGACGAAAATGCCTTGTTGAGGTCAGAGGAGAATAGGCAGACTGGTTTGAGATGATAGAAAGGCAACAGTATCTCAGATAACTAGTTACAACCAGGGTAGGCAGAATACCATCTCTGAACGCACAACACATTGAACTTTAAAGCGGAGGGCCGGTTATAAAAAAAAAAAAAAAAGTCAGCAGCTGCAAACACTGCAGCTGCTGACTTAATAAACACACTCACCTGTCCAGGGCGCCCGCGATGTCGGCCGCCCTAGGCCGACCCGTCCCTCGGCTCTCGGGTCCCGGCGCCGCCATCCCTTGTAAGGGAAACAGGCAGCGGAGCCTTATGGCTTCACTGCCCGTTTCCTACTGCGCATGCGCGAGTCCCGCAGCTACTGCGCATGCGCGAGTCCCGCAGCACTTTCTGAATGGGACGCGCTGTGTTCTGGAACACACAGTTCCCAGAACACAGCGCGACTCATTACCCAGAAGACGCCGCGACGAAGAGAGAAGACAGAAGATCTCCGCGGAGGAGGAAGAGGAAGATTAGGAGAAAGTGCCTAGCAACAGGCATTTCTGGTAAGTAAAAAAAAAAAAATGTTTTCATTTTTTTTTTTTTTAGATTTTTTGTAATTTTTAAAAAAATTTTGTTTTTCAGGGTGGCCCTCCCCTTTAATGCATATGAGCTACAGCAGCAGAAGACCACACAGCGTGCCACTCCCGTCAGCTAAGAACAGGAAACTGGGGCTACAATTCACACAGGCTCACCAAAGTTTGACAATATAAGATTAGAAAAACATTGCAGAATTCATCTCTAGCTGATCCATTAGCTGAAATCTTTTTTCTTTGCGCATCAGTATAAAGTGATGATGTGATAACAGGCGGGTTGCAGTGAGTTACGTTAGGGCAGCCAATTTTTTTGAAAATTAACGCTGCACTAAAAAGCACGATAGAATGGTACCATGCATTGTGGTGCAATGCAACACGTGTGATGACTAGGTGCATTGGGGTGCCATTAAGAAAAAAATGGTATTGCATTGATTTAATAAAACTGGAGGGTGCAAAATCTGGTGCAGCTGTGCATAGTAGCCAATCAGCTTCTAACTTTATCTAGTTCAGTTAAGCTTTGACAATAAAACCTGGAAGCTGATTGGTTTCTATGCAGAGCTTCGCCAGATTTTGCACTCTCCAGTTTTGGTAAATCCACCCCAATACATTAGAAGTATAAATAATATTCAGCAATGTACACTTGGTGTGTCTTTTTTATTGTGAGCCACAGCCAGACCTACGCAATGAATGCTATAGATCAGGGATATGTAATTAGCGGACCTCCAGCTGTTTGCAAAACTACAGGTCCCATCATGCCTCTGCCCCTGGGAGTCATGCTTGTGGCTCTTAGTCTTTTGTGATGCCTCATGGGATTTATAGTTCTGCAATAGCTGGAGATCCGCTAATTGCATATCCCGGCTATACTATAGATCCTTTAGCAGTAAAACTGCTTCCATACACGTATTCAGAGTAAGCACTAGGTATAATATACACTCACTGGCAACTTTGTTAGGTACCATATATACTCGAGTATAGGTCGATCCGAATATAAGCCGAGGCCCCTAATTTACCACAAAAAAAATGGGAAAACTTATTGACTCGTGTATAAGCCAAGGGTGAGACATGCAGCAGCTACTGTTACAGCTTAACCACTTGAGGACCGCCGTATTGCCATTGTACGTCAGCACAATGGCACAGGCAGGCATAATCACGTACATCTACGTGATTGCCTTCCAGCGGGTGGGGGGTCCCATCGGACCCCCTCCCGCTGGTTACGGCGGTCCGATTCGGTCTAGGAGCGCTCCGTGATGAGGGGATGGCCGCTCGTTTTCGGCCACCCCCTCTGGATCGCTCCTGGCCAATGAGAAGCTTCCTCCCCTGTGTATTGTTTACACAGGAAGGAGGAAGTGATGTCATTCTCCTCGGGGCGGTCTTTTTGACCGGACTACGAGGAGAAGAGTAAAAGTAAGTCTGCACGAACACTACACTGACATGTAGGTACACACAGGCACACAAACCCCCCCCCCGATCGCCCCCCGATCCCCCCCCCCCCGCCCCCCCTCCCCCCCCAGTCACAGTGTCACTGATTGCATTGATCATTTCTTTACTGATCAATGCATTCAGTGTCAGTTGTGACAGTAAAAACTGTCAGGACAGTTAGTGTTAGGTCCAGGGTAGCCCCCTATCACCCCCCAATAAAGATTTAACCCCCTGATTGCCCCTAGAGTTAACCCTTTCACCCCCTTTTGCCAGTGTCACTAAGCGATCATTTTTCTGATCGCTGCATGTGTCGCTAGTGTCGCTAGGTAGCTAGTTATTTTTTTAGGTTCACCGCCAGGTTTTTATATCGCTAGGTACCCCGATATACTACCCAATAATGTTTTTAACCCCCTGATTGCCGCTAGTTAACCCTTTCACCCCCTTTTGCCAGTGTCACTAAGCGATCGTTTTTCTGATCGCTGCATTAGTGTCGCTACAGTCGCTAGGTAGCTAGTTATTTTTTTAGGTTCACCGCCAGGTTTTTATAGCGCTAGGTACCCCGATATACTACCCAATAATGGTTTTAACCCCCTGATTTCCGCTAGTTAACCCTTTCACCCCCTTTTGCCAGTGTCACTAAGCGATAATTTTTCTGAACGCTGCATCAGTGTCGCTAGGTAGCTAGTTAACTAGGCTCCCAAAAAGTCCCCCACATGTGGTATCCCCGTACTCGGGAGAAGCAGCAGAATTTATTTTGGGGTGTAATTTGACTTCTGCCCATAGCATGTGTGAGCAATATATCATTTAGTGACAACTTTGTGCAAAAAAAAAAAAGTTTGTAATATTCCCGCAACTTTTGGCAAAATATAAAATATTCCATGGACTCAACATGCCTCTCAGTAAATAGCTTGGGGTGTCTACTTTCCAAAATGGGGTCATTTGGGGGGGTTTTGTGCTATTTTGGCATTTTATGGCCTTCGAAACTGTGATAGGTAGTGAGGAGTTAAATCAAAAATTTGCACCCTTAGAAATCCTGAAGGTGGTGATTGGTTTTCGGGGTGCCGTGCGCGACTAGACTCCCAAAAAGTCCCACACATGTGGTATCCCCGTACTCGGGAGAAGCAGCAGAATGTATTTTGGGGTGTCATTTCACATATAACCATGGCATGTGTGAGCAATATATCATTTAGTGACAACTTTTTGTAAAAAAAATTTTTTTTTTTTTTTTGTCATTATTCAATCCCTTAGGACAAAAAAAATAAATATTCAATGGGCTCAACATACCCATCAGCAATTTCCTTGAGGTGTCTACTTTCCAAAATGGGGTCATTTGGGGGGGATTTGTACTGCCCTGCCATTTTAGCACCTCAAGAAATGAGATCGGCAGTCATAAATTAAAAGCTGTGTAAATTCCAGAAAATGTACTCTAGTTTGTAGACGCTATAACTTTTGCGCAAACCAAAAAATATACGCTTATTGACATTTTTTTTACTAAAGACATGTGGCTGAATAAATTTTGCCCTCAATGTATGACTAAAATTTAGTTTATTCGATTTTTCTTATAACAAAAAGAAGAAAATATCTTTTTTTTTCAAAATTTTCGCTCTTTTTCCATTTATATCGCAAAAAAAAAAAATCGCAGAGGCAATCAAATACCATCAAAAGAAAGCTCTATTTGTGGGAAGAAAAGGACGCAAATTTCGTTTGGGTGCAATATTGCATGACCGCGCAATTACCAGTTAAAGCAGCGCAGTGCGAAATTGCAAAAAGACCTCTGGTCCTTAAGGTGTTTATTGGTCCGGAGCTGAAGTGGTTAAGAGTGGAAAAGAGGGTCAACAATGCCCATCTGCAGCTGTATACCTCCCTGTGTCCATCCCTGTGTCCATAGCAGCCTACCTGTGTCCTGTGCATGCCTCTTTGTCCTTCTGCAGCCTCTGTGTGCCATTTTGCACCGATCTGCATGTTTAAAAGACATACGGTGGCCATGCCAGGATCGCCGCACCTCTCCTCCTCGTCTGTGACAGACGGCGGCCATTCCACTGTTCAAAACCGGCGCCTCCGTCTGTGATAGGCGGAACACTCAATTTCCCAGCAGTCAGTGTTCCGCCTATCACGGACATCCTCTCATACTCGTCCGTAGTATGAGGATGAGCGGATGTCCGTGATAGGCGGACCACTGACTGCTGGGAAATTGAGTGTTCCGCCTATCACAGACAGGGAGGCGCGGCTTTTGAATAGTGGAATGGCGCCGTCTGTCTGCACGACACGCTGATCGGGTAGGCAGACGGCGGTGACTCAAGTATAAGCCGCAGGGGGCACTTTTAGCCTAAAAAAAGGGGCTGAAAATCTCGGCTTATACTCGAGTATATACGGTACACCTTCAAAACTGCCGTAATTCTTCGTGGCAGAGATTCAACAAGGTGTTGGAAACATTCCTCCGAGATTTTGGTCCATATTGACATGACAGCATTACGCAGTTGCTGCAGATTTTGGGCTGGACATCCATGAGGCGAATGGACATCCCAAAGGTGCTCTATTGAATTGAGATTGGAGTACAGTGATCTCATTGTCCTGTTCAAGAAATCAGTGGTGAGATTATTTGAGCTTTGTGACCTGGTGCTGCTGGAAGGAGCCATCAGAAGATGAGATGGGTACACTGTAGTCATAAAGGGATGGACATGGTCAGCAACAATACTCAGGTAGGCCGTGGCATTTAAACAATGCCCAAAGTGTGAACCAAGAAAATATCCACTACACCACCAGCCTGAACCCTTGATGCGTGGCAGAATGGATCCATGCTTCCATGTTTTTTACGCCAAACTGTGCCCCCCACCATCTGAATGTCACAGCTGAAATTGAGACTCATCAGACATCTGCTGCTGTGGTTTTCTGTCCTTTGTTCTGAGGTTAAGCTCGAGTTGCAATACACACGAGCTGCTTTACCTGCCAAAGGATCTACTGTCTAGCCAGTTTTAAGCTTTACATAGTCCTGCCAGGCTGTACGGTCAGGTTGATGACTTTTTTTTTTTTTTTTTTTTGTGCTTTACTGCCATTAAGCAACAAAGCTAAGTTACCTTCCTGCCCCCAGCTTAAAGTTAAATCGTTAGAAAGAAGCAGCCTATTTCACTGCTCATTCTGCTCTCTCCTCCTTTCAGCTTGCTCACGGTCAATACATGTAAACTGACACACTAGATTGGATCCTTGAGCTGCAACTCGCTCTTCTAGTCTGAGCTCTGCTATACAAAGCATATCAAATTCAACTATGTAAGCCATACACGGATCAAAGTTTCGCCGGTTCAGCAGGTATCAGCCAAATTTCGATTCATGTATGGACAGGTTGGTTATACAGAAGTCAATTTACCGATTGGCTTCTTACAACTGCCCTGTCAGATTTTTGTCCCTTGATCAGTGCTGCCAGCTATACCCAGCAGTCCTGATCAGTGTATTCTGACAGCAGGGAAGTCTCCTCACTGTCAAAATGCAAAGGCACAGTGGGAGGATTATCCCGTCCACCTTAAATGTGCAGTTTGTCAAATTGAGTCATTTTTTTTTTTTTTTCCCCCATTCAACGCGGTCATGAATCATCTGTGGGCTGCCTTTCGTTATTTTCATTCAAAATACATTTTATCTTTTAACAAATACTGTACATAACTGCAATAATTGGTGTTTTGTTTTTATATCTGCAGTTCAGCTTTAACTGTGAGTTTTAGTATGCCCTAAGCTGGTCATTTTATTGCTGCTTTAAGATAATATTATTTGCTTATGGTCTGTCTTGCATTATTGCTGCTTGTTATAACATGGACTTCATAGCTATAATGACAGGGCAGGAAGCACTATTATATTTATGCCGAACTGCTGTTTATTTTTAAACACGCTGTTAATGCACATTGCAGATGGCAGCTATTTGTTCAAATACAGACAACCTGCTGTATTCTGACAAGCCGTGGATTTGAAAGTGGTTCATGTTTGCTTTTATTTTGTGTAGGCTGGGAGCCAGACCCCTGCTTGGTAAAGTGGGATCTCTTTTATGTGTTGGCAGACCCAAGCAGGGATAGAAATTAATTTAAAGGTATTTTTATTTTGTAGTTTTTGTGGCCCATAACCTGAGGTATAAAAGCAACTGTGAGTTGTTCGTGGGTGTTTAGCAGCTGTGTCCCACTGTAATAATGCCAGTCTGTTTTAAAGGTAAATTTATTTGCTTAAATTAAGTACCTTACAAACTACTACATTTTAAAAAAGGAATAAAAACAAGTTTGTATAGTGGTTGATAAATCCTTAAAAGAGAAGTATAGCTAAAAAAAAAAGTTGGCAATTCTTCTCTTGTGGGTCACAGAGGTGCACTTACTTTTGCTCTCCTGTGACCCAGAATTGGCTGACAGCAGACTTTAGCCTCTTTCAGCTGACGTGGAACAACTCCAGGCTCTGGAAAGATCCCGACAAATTTGTTGGGGTCCACCCAGCTTCCGGATTGACAGCTGGCTCCGATGTTGTGAAGACGAAACCTGTAGGGCAGAGCTACACATGTAGAGGAGAGAGAATCACAATACTAATGACCCCTGCAATACTCACGGGATTTCAGCTCTGTACATTGCTTTATGGAGATCAGAGTGGAGGTGGTGGCTAAGTATCGTACTTTGTGATAAGTCCTTGATTTTAAAAAAATTTTAATCTCGTGAGTGCAACTGATTTTACAATAAAAATGGCTTTTATATGGTTCACAGTAAAAGGCTCCATGCACTCTAGGGTTTTTTTTAAGCTTCTAGAAGCTGTTAGCATTTTTTTTTTCCATGCACATTACTTTAGGCTACTAGTGTTTTTTAAATGGGAACAGAGGGGTGCCAGAAGGTTAAATTAGATGAGTTCAGTATGTGGTGAAAATTGCCAGTCCTGGAGTCTCATAAAAGTCTTCCCTTTGCAGCCTGGGGCACTGGTGTGATCTTACAGGGATCCAAAGAATGCTGGGAACCAGGAGGCAGGAAACAAGAAGCAGCTGGTCGTGACTTCACAGGAACAGGAAATGTGATTATTCAGTGGCAAGGAATGGTAATGCATTTCGAAGCTACAGCTTCTTCATCAGACCATGATTGGCTGGCAAACCTGGCAGTCTTATATTACAGAGGAAATAGAAACAGAGAGATCTGATGGGCTGGCCAGCCCGTCAATCAAATGCACAGATTCAAAGAGGTAGATGGCTGGAGCCCGAAGTGAATGTAAATATGAGTAAGAAGCTTGCTGATTAATAGTAGAAGATACGTTTTATAACGTTTGCAGAAATCGATCAATTTACTAATTGATTAAATACATAAATATAAAATGTATAAATATACCTCAAATTTAAAATGAATACATTTTTATAAGTAAATTAACTAAAAAATGAATTAAGAAAATTATTAGCAATTTGGAAATCAATTGATTATTATAAATTTATAATGAATTAATAAAATGGTGATAATGGAGGAAAGAGAGGACTCTATGCTAGGTATAATATTAAGGTTCTAAGCTATATCATGACCAAAAATACTTCTCAAAAGGATAAAATCGAATCTTCAGATAATAAATGCTTAATGGCTAATGCTGGTGATACCCACTGTGTATATATGTGTGCACACATATAGTCATACATATACACACACACACACAAATATAATCGCAGCTCATGCATACCCACATACCTGCACGTACGTGCAGTTGTAAACATGTACATGTGCAACAAACGCATGTATATACATGAGTATATACAAACATCTTTCTGTCCCAATACTCTCTAGAGGGAAAATAATATTGTATAAAAAAGGGGAAGGGAGAAAAAAAAAAGGGAAAAAGGGGGATGGTAAAAAAAAGGGGTGGTGCCAAATTTGTGTTTGTTGCCCAAATGAGCTATTTAGTGGATAAGACTGGGTATCCATTCACCAGTAACCGGGCAACCCACTGAGGCATGACCAGGGGAAAAAATCACACCAGCACCTGATTAAATAACAGTGCTGATTTCGATCTCCTCGTTCATTCCTCTAGGCGACATAGTATCCAAAGTGAAAATCCAGTACGTTTCCTGACGACACAGTCTTTTGAAATGTTCTGCTGGGGGAAATTTATCTGGAATTGATTCAAGGACCCAAACTTTTAGATCCTTGGATGATTGTTTGATATTCTAGAAAGTGGCGGGGGACACTGTGTTTAGGGAGACCAGCATCGACAAATCTGCGATGTTCTCCAAATCTGGCTCTAAGGGCTCTGATTGTACGCCCCACATATAGCATGCCACAAGGGCAAGCTAGACCGTAAACCACAAACATGGAAGAACAGTTATGGAAGGTGTTGAATGTGTATGTCTTACCCTTATGAGCAAAGGATTTTTGACCATGTTCAATATGAGCACAAGTCAGGCACAGGGATTTTTTACACTGAAACATGCCCACCAGAGGAATGAGTGTTAGTTGAATGTTATTGGAAATAGATTGGGCAGATTTAATTTTGCTAGGAGCGATTTTCCCTTTTATATTTGGGGCCTTCCTATAGGCAAATTGTGGCACTGTAGGAATAGTGGTTTTTAAGTCTGGGTCTTGCTGTAGTATAGACCAGTGTTTTTTGAAAACGCTCTCCATTTTCCAGTGTTTGTTGTGATATTGAGTTATGAATCTTGTTCCTACATTTTCTTGTGATCGCTGTTTTGATTTTGGAATGTCATCGGTATTGTAAGCCATATGAGCCTGGTCAATGAGGTCTGGGGGGTAGCCTTTCTCTATAAATTTCTGTTTGAAGTGAACACTTTGTGCATTATAATCCTCCAACCTAGTGCAATTGTGCCGTAACCGGCAGAATTGACTTTTGGGGACATTTTTAACCCATCTCGGATGGTGACAGCTGGTGAAATGTAAAAAAGAGTTCCCTGATGTGGGCTTGGTGTAACCTTTAGCTATAATTGTGGACTCTTGGTGACTGAGTTCCAGGTCCAAAAAACAAAGAGAGGTGGCATTTATTTCCGAGGTAAAAAGGCCAAAATTGTTAGAGTTGCAGTGTGACAGAAAATTTCTGTACAGTATGAAGAGGACCATCCCAGATGATAATAATGTCATCGATGTAGCACCCATAGAAGACCAGGTGCGCTGCGAATGGGTTATGTTCCCATATGCACCTTGTCTCCCATAGGCCCATCGTGAGATTTGCATAACTGGGGGCAAAATTTGTCCCCATAGCAGTCCCAGTATTCTGAAGGTAATAATCATCCTCAAAGTTGAAGTAATTATGTTCCAGGCAGAATCTGGTCGCTTTCAGAATAAACTGTGACTGTCTGGAATTGATGTCACTGTCCTCGGATAAAAAATGCAAAACCGCCTGTAGTCCAACCTCATGCGGGATCGAGGTGTACAATGAACATACATCCAACGATGCCCACAGATATGTTGGTTCCCAAGTATATGGTTGTAATAACTCTAGGAGATGGGTACCATCCCGGATATACGAGGGGAGAACCTGGGCCAGAGGTTGAAGGAATTGATCGATGTAGAGAGAATAACTGGTGGTAATACTCTCCATGGATGCCACAATGGGACGTCCAGGAGGATTCTCAAGGTTCTTGTGTACCTTTGGAAGATGGTAGAAGTACGGTACATTTTAATATTCTCTATGGAAGAAAGAGGCTTCAGCTTTAGAAAGGACGCCCTCAGATGAAGCCATGGTAATCAAACTCTTGGATTCCTTGATGAAATCTGGTAAAGGGTCTGTTTTTAGTTTTGTATATGTGCTACGGTCAGAAAGTAGGCGGTGTGATTCATCAAGATAGGTGGCTCGGTCTTGAATGACTATACCACCGCCTTTGTCTGCCATTTTGATAATTATTTGTTCGTTCTTACTTAAATTGTTTATAGCTAGACATTATTGAGAGGCGAGATTGGCTTTATTATGTATGGATTTGGATTGTTTACATATTTTCAGAAGTTCTGAATATACCACCTGATAAAATGATTCTATGTAGGGGCTTTTGTTATGTGTGGGGTTAAAAATAGACTTTGGTTTAAAAGAGGTATGTTTAATAGGTGGAGAATGGGCTAGTTGTTGGAATTCAAGAATTTGCTCCATATTATCACAATCCTCCCATAGTTCCATCAAATCGCTCATGGCTCGTATTTCTATGGAGGTATCGAAAATGGTGTCAGGCACTGGGATGGTGTTGACATTGGCTATTATGGTATCTTTGTGTTTGCTGGCCTGTAGACTAAAATGTCTCTTGAGAGTAATATTTCGGATGAATTTGTTCAAATCTTTGAAAATGGTAAATGGATTAAGTGGAATAGTAGGGGCGAAATTTAGACCTCGTTGTAATAATGACAGTTCATCATCAGTAAATTTAATGGAAGACAAATTGAAGATCTTTACAGTCTCCGCATTTTTTCTGGGTGTGGTGTGCTTATATCTGCCCCCTCTCCTGCCTCGTCGTCATCGTGTTTTCTTTTGTTGGGGCTGGATCGGGGGGTTAGGCATAAAAAAGATGATTTATTGAGACCACTGAGAGAACCAGGTGGGTGGCCAATGTTTCCAGCCACATCATGTATAGGATCACTATCTCTGGCTGGTGCCAAGGGTGTAATTGAAAGATCACAAGTAGGAACAATGTTATCAGTCATACCTAATGCAATTGGTGCATCATGGATAATGGTGACGGGATCAATGGATGATGAAATGGTAGGGGTGGTGTCCTCTGTCGCTATAATAGCAGTGGTTAGTGTACCTGAGGCAGATGAAGTATTGGACAAATCTCTATTGGTGGTATCTGTACAACTCAGACTGATGTCTGCCGTGGGATGTACAGATGTTTTTGAGCTTCAGCATCTAGAACTAAAAAAAAAATGTTCTGAAGTTTCTAGGAGCGGTTTTCCAGCAGAAACGCTACTAATAGCGTTTTTTTCACTTTTTTTTCCCCTTTTACTGCAAAAACGCTAACGCTACTACAAAAAGCTATTGCCAGAATTTTTTATCCAGTGTTTTTTCCAGCATTTTTTTCAGCTTTTGTAGCCAAGTCCTGGGCCTCTCCAGGCCTAATGGTTACCTCCAGAGTTAGGAATCCCCCTCAGAGGATCGGGAGGAAACTGATGATTCCACTTCTGAGGAATCTAGTGGAGAAGGGCCCTCTTCAGCTTCTCAGGATGAGAAAATGTTGGTGCAAATTCTTGCTAGATTGGTCCGTTCCACGTTTAAGTTACCTGTACCTGAGTCAGTTAAAGAACCCAATTCTCTGGGTTCACTGAAACTTCCTCAAACTGCACATGCTTTTCCTGTTCATGGTTTGGTGGAAAAGCTTATCTATTCGGAGTGGAATCACCCGGATAAAAAATTTTTCCTCCTAAAAAGTTTTCTACAATTTATCCTATGGAGGAAAAATTTACTAAGATTTGGGGTATGCCGGCAGTTAACGCCGCCATTTCCTCCGTAAACAAAAGCCTGACTTGTCCTGTTGACAACGCTCAGATGCTTAAGGATCCAACTGATAAGAAAATTGAATTCCTATTAAAAAATGTTTTCTCCTTGGCAGGTTCAGTAGCACAACCTGCAGTGGCAGCAATTGGAGTCTGTCAATATTTGAGAGACCATGTTAAACAGGTGCTTAAAGCCTTAGCAAGCCCAGGGATTAGCTAACCTTCCAGCGGCTCTGTGTTTTGCTGTTGATGCTATCAGAGATTCTATCCTTCAGACGTCTCGCCTTGTGCTTGGATTGGTACACATGCGTAGAATCTTGTGGCTGAAAAATTGGTCAGCCGAATCACCATGTAAGAAACTCCTGGCGGGATTTCCCTTTCTTGGGAAAGCTGTTTGGAGAGGACTTAGACAATTATATCCAAAGGATCTCTAGTGGGAAAAGCACCCTTTTACCAGTCAAAAAAAGGAGTAAACGCCCTTCCTTTAAACGGGCGCTTTCTCCAGTGCCAGGGGCATCAGCCTCCAAGCAGTCACGACTGTAAAGCTCTAAGGTTAAAACTCAGAGTCAACCCCAGGGGCAAAAGAAGTCCTGGGGCAGAAGTTCTTCAAGACAAAACGCTAAGACCTCCTTATGAAGGTGCGCCCCTGGTCACTCGAGTGGGGGGAAGACTACTAAAGTTCTCAGGGCTCTGGCAGGAGGAATTTCGGGACAAATAGATGGTCTCCATAATAACTCTAGGTTACAAACTAGAATTCCGAGAATTCCCTTCTCCTCGTTTCCTCAGATCAAATGTACCTAGAGAAAAAGAATCCTCTCCTCCTAGCGTTGGAGTGACTATTGTCGCAAGAAGTTATCATGGTAGTTCCCATGCAAGAGCAGAGAATGGGGTTTTATTCAAACCTTTTCACGGTTCCAAAGCCAAACTGAGATGTCAGACCCATTCTAGATCTCAAAGATTGAAACCGATTTCTAGAGATACGGTCCTTTCGCATGGAATCGATCCGATCGGTAGTGTCCATCCTACGAGGAGGAGAACTTCTGGCGTCAATAGACATCAAGGATGCGTACCTGCATGTACCTATTTTCCCTGCTCATCAAAAGTTCCTGTGTTTCGAAGTAGAAAAATTCCACTTTCAGTTCATAGCTCTGCCTTTCGGGCTAGCTACTGCACCTCGGGTATTTACAAAGATCTTGGCCCCTCCTCTGGCCAGATTAAGGGCCCAAGGTATAACGATAATAACATACCTAGACAACTTGCTCTTGATAGACCTGTAGCCTGCCTGGACCAAAATCTGGTCACCACAATCGACTACCTGGAACGCCTAGGTTTGGTCCTCAAATTAGAGAAGTCTTCTTTAAAACCAGTAAGAAGACTAGAGTATTTGGGTCTGGTCATAGATGCAGCCCAGCAGAGGGTATTCCTACCCCAAGCAAAGATCAGTGCTGTAAGAGAACTGATTCAGGTAGTCAGGCAAAGAAGGGTCCTTCTATTCGTTTTTGTATGAGGTTGTTGGGGAAGATGGTGGCTTCATTCGAAGTTCCCTACGCTCAGTCTCATTCAAGGCTACTGCAAAACAGTATCCTATCGGCCTGGAACAAGAAGGTTCAGGCGTTAGATTTTCCGATGCATCTGTCCCCTACAACGCATCGGAGCCTCAGCTGGTGGTTGATACTCGAAAAACGACAGAAAGCTAAATCCTTTTTACCGGTTACCTGGGCAGTGGTAACAACAGATGCCAGTCTTTCAGGTTGGAGGGCAGTCCTGGAACAGTCAACTGTCCAAGGGAAATGGTCCAGGACCGAGAGGGCCTTACCCATCAACATTGTGGAGATCCGTGCGGCGTATCTAGCCCTAAAAGCCTGGACACTCATGTTACAGGGTTGCCCTGTCAGGATCCAGTCCGACAATGCCACAGCAGTGGCTTATATCAATCACCAAGGGGGCACCAAGAGTCATGCAGCTCAGGAAGAAGTAAACCAGATCTTAATCTGGGCAGAAAGACATGTGCCATGCATATCGGCAGTCTTCATTACGGGGGCAGATAAACTGGCAGGCGGACTACTTGAGCCGCCAGCAGTTAGTCCTAGGGGAATGGTCTCTCCACCCTGACGTCTTTTTGGCCATATGCCAGAGATTGGGGGGGGGGGGGGTTCTGGATGTAGATCTCTTTGCGTCCAGGTTCAACAACAAGGTCGACAACTTTGTGTCAAGAATGAGGGATCCTCTTGCATGCGGGACAGATGCGTTGGTTACTCCATGGCATTAGTTCTCTCTGATTTATGCGTTCCCTCCTATTCTGCTACTGCCAAGACTGCTTTGCAGGATCAGGCAGGAAAAGAAGTCGGTGCTTCTGGTGGCCCCAGCGTGGCCCAGAAGAGCTTGGTATGCATAAATAGTGAAAATGGCGGTAGGCTCTCCTTGGACCGTACCGTCCCGTCCAGACCTGCTATCTCAGGGACCAGTATTCCATCCTACCTTACAAATGCTAAATTTAACGGTTTGGCTATTGAAACCCACATTCTGAAGAATCGTGGGCTTCCGGGCCCGGTGATATCTACCTTTATTAATGCAAGAAAGCCAGCTTCCAGAATGATTTATCATAGAGTCTGGAAAGCATATGTCTTCTGGTGTGAATCCAGGGGTTGGCACCCCAGAAAATATGTCATAGGCAGAATCCTCGAATTTCTGCAAAATGGCTTAGAGCTTAAACTGGCCTCGAGTACCATCAAGGGCCAAGTCTCTGCCTTATCGGTTCTGTTTCAACGTCCACTTGCTTCACGTTCTTTGGTCCGAAGCTTTATACAAGGGGTAACATGCCTTAATCCTCCAGTTAGGGTGCCTCTGAACCCCTGGGATTTGAATTTGGTTCTGTCAGCTTTACAGAAGCAGCCTTTTGAACCGATACATCAGATTCCCTTAGTTCAGTTGTCAAGGAAATTAATTTTTCTGGTGGCCATTTCTTCTGCCAGAAGAGTATCAGAATTAGCGGCCCTCTCTTGTAAAGAACCGTATCTGATAATGCACAAGGATAGAGTGGTGTTACGCCCTCATCGTAGTTTTCTACCGAAGGTGGTCTCAGGTTTTCATCTAAACCAAGATATTGTTCTACCTTCCTTTTTTCCAAATCCCTGTTCTACGGAAGAGAAGTCACTACTTTCTTTGGATGTCAAAGCCTAGCTGGAAGCGACGGCTCAGGTTCGCAAAACTAATGTTTTGTTCGTGTTGCCAGAGGGTCCTAAGAGAGGCAGCATCAAAATCTACCATTGCTAAATGGATTCGACAAGTAATTGCTCAAGCTTATGGTTTGAAGCAAAAGATTCCGCATTTTCAGATCAAGGCGCACTCCACTAGGGCTATTAGTGCTTCGTGGGCGGTGCATCACCAGGCCTCCATGGCTCAAATCTGCAAGGCTGCAACCTGGTCATCAGTCCATACATTCACCAAATTTTATCAGGTGGATGTGAGAAGGCATGAGGACTTCGCCTTTGGGCGTAGTGTGCTGCAGGCAGCGGTACAGGGTCCTCAGATCTGAGTACACCCTATGTTGTGTGCTTCCCCTCCTCTCAGATAGCATTGCTCTGGGACATCCCACCAGGAATTACTGAGCCTTTGTGTCCCGTGATGCACGAGAAAGAAAATTGGATTTTTATAACAGCTTACCTGTAAAATCCTTTTCTTTTAAGGTACATCACGGGACACAGAGGTCCCTCCCCCCTTCTAATACACTTATATTGCTTTGCTACAAAAATGAGGTACCTCCACTAGGAGGAGGGGTTATATGGGGGATTAAACTTCCTGTCTAGGGTGTGCCAGTGTCCAATCACCTAGTCATACCCTATAACCCATCAGTAATTACTAAGTCTCTGTGTCCTGTGATGTACCTCAAAAGAAAAGGATTTTTTTTTTTTGTTTTTATGACTGTGTGAATGTCTTAATTGGAAATATTGCAGCTGCATACAGATCGGTAAAAAAAACAACTTTTTTTTTGTTTTGTTTTTTTAACCAGTTTTTTTTTTTTTACCGATCTGTATGCAGCTGCATTATTTTCAATTAAGACATTCACACAGTCATAAAAAAATAAAAAAAAGCGCATGTACAAGCGCTTTTAATTTACTGATCTGAATGCAGCTGCATTATTTTCAATTGAGACATTCACACAGTTGTACGTGTGTTTTTTTTATTTATTTTTTTTGTGAATGTCTCAACTGAAGATAATGCAGCTCCATTCAGATCGGTAAATTAAAAGCGCTTGTACATGCGCTTTGTTTTATTTTATTTTTATGACTGTGTGAATATCTCAATTGAAAATAATGCAGCTGCGTTCAGATCAGTAAAAAAAAGAAAAAAAAAACATATAAGTGGTTTTTGTTTTTACTGATCTGAATGCAGCTGCATTATTTTCAATTAAGACATTCACAAAAGCTTTATTTTTTTTATAACACTGTGAATGTCTCAATTGAAAATAATGTAGCTGCGTTCAGATCAGTAAAAAAAAAAGAAAAAACCTTGTACAAGAGCTTATTTTTTTTTTATGTTTACTGATCTGAACACAGCTGCATTATTTTCAATTGAGACATTCGTACAGTTATAAAAAAAATAAAAAAAAGCGCATGTACAAGCGTTTATTTTTTTTTTATTTTTTTTTACTGATCTGAACACAGCTGTATTTTCAATTAAGACATTCACACAGTTATTAAAAATAAGAAGAAAAAAAAGCGCATGTACAAACTCTTTTAATTTACCAATCTGAACGCAGCTGCATTATTTTCAAGGGAGACATTCACACAGCTGCGTACAGTATGCCAGATTGCAGGAAAAACTGTGTATTTACTGATCATTACACGGAAGCTTTTGTGCTAGAAAAAAAAACATGCGTAATAAGAGCAGTAACATTTATGACACTGATGTACAAGCACTTTTAATTTACTGATCTGAATACAGCTGCATTATTTTCAACTGCGGCATTCACACAGTGATACAGTTTTTAAAAAAAAAATTATTTAAAAAAAAGCACCGATCTGAATGCAGCAGCATTATTTTCAATTAAGACATTCACACAGTGATACAGTTTTTTTTTTATCGTTTTTTTATTTTATTTATTTTTTTACCAATCTGAACGCAGCTGCATTATGTTCAATTAAGACATTCACACAGTCATAAAAAAAAAGTAAAAAAAAATAGAAGCGCTTGTACATGCATTTTTCTTTTTTTAATAATTTTTTATTTTTTTTACTTTTTTTTATGACTGTGTTGAATGTCTTAATTGAACATAATGCAGCTGCGTTCAGATTGGTAAAAAAAACAAACAGAAAAAAAGCTTATATAAATAAAAAAAGCGATTGTACCACTGTGTGAATGTCTTAATTGAAAATAATTCCGCTGCATTCAGATTGGTAAAAAAAAAAAACGCTTGCACAAGTGCATTTTTTTTAATAACTGTGTGAATGCCTCAATTGAAAATAATGCAGCTGCATTATGTTCAATTAAGAAATTCACAGTCATAAAAAAAGTAAAAAAAAAAAAAAAAAAGCATGCGCTTTTAGTTTACTGATTTGAATGCAGCTGCATTATTTTCAATTGAGACATTTGCACAGTTATAAAAAAAAAGTAAAAATAAATCTATAAAAAAGTGCATGTACAAGCGTTTTTTTTTTTTTTTACTTATCTGAATGCATCTGTATTATTTTCAATTAAGACATTCACAAAAAAAAAAAAAAAGTGCATTTACAAGCGCTTTTAAATTTACTAATCTGAATGCAGCTGCATTATTTTTTACTTTCAATTGAGACAGTCACACAGTTAAAAAAAAAAAAAAAAAGCAAAAATCCTGAAAGCGCTGAGCAACAGCAATCAGTTTTGGTCCCAGCAAAGATGGCGTCACACTTGCTATGAGACATAGGAGCAAACATGTATTTCACCTCTGTTAACACAAGAGCAAAAAAAAAAAAGAGAGCTTTCCACTACTCCTCCCCCTGTGTGAGCAAAATGTGGAATTCCCCGCAATCTGACACACACAGGAACTTCCCATCAGTCACCAGGAAGGGTGAGAGAGGGTCTATTTACAGATACACATTTTTTTTTTTTTTTTAAAGCTATCTTTAGTAAGAATTGGTTATTCCTAGTTCCGAAGGCAGACATGCTGCAGCCACAGAAGAGCTAGTCCTAACTGCAGCCTGTTAAAGGGAGAGCAGGCTAGGTTGGTGCTATTTACATAGAGCCAAGAAAGAAACTGAGCACCCAGCACACCTCTAAAGGGCAGCCTCGTGACCCTGAGTATCCTATGTGTCACATGCAGCCCCGCAGACGTGTTCAGGTATTAGTAAGGTAACACAGACACAAACATACTCATGGGGCGGGGGTAAACGTAAGGCCTGAACTCTTACAGAATGAGGAAGAAGATGAAAGGAGGCTCGCAATATTGCTTCACTTCAGAAAACACAAACAGGAGCAGCACGTTTCTAACTATTATCTAAGAAGGGGGGGGTGGGCGAGTATGCGGAGACAGGTGAGCTGAGCGACGCCGCGAGCAAAACAGCCTGGGCCGAAGAGCTAGCAATCCACTGACATTTCAGAGGACAATACCTCTATATCCCCCCATTACAAAGTCTTTCCTATCAAGGACTAGCTATCCTACCTAAAAATGCTGATGGAAGTGGGCGAATATGAGACTGGGCAAGATGATGAGAGCGTGGACGAGTTTGCCGTGCCGCAGGAATCGGAGAAAGCACTGCGAAGGCAGCAAGCGAGCATCGAAAGACTGTTTGGCGTCACCGTGAACGTAATCGGAGTGCTGATGCAGGATCCCTTACCCCTGCAATCTACGGGACACCAGCAGATATGGGTACAACTTAGAGGAGAGAGAAGGAGCATCGTCAAATCTAAGGTAAGGCTGTGGAAAGAGCTAG